>NC_092335.1:679522500-679822500 GCF_046630445.1 Rutidosis leptorrhynchoides | reverse complement strand
GCGTCTACATCGGTTATCTTTGCAATGTGGAAGCATAATTATTTTCTTCTATCCAAAAGGTGGAGATTTGTTAGTTATATTTTGGTTAGAAGAAAAAATGGAGTTTTGTCCCACATTGGTAGAAGAGTGAAGTTGGAGGTGAACTCCTTGGCTATAAAAGGAGGCCATGGGATTACTTCCAAATTTCACCAATCAATACACTTTAAGTATTTGATTATTTCTTTCTTTCTTACCCTTGTTTGAGAGTGGAATTAGTTAAATATTTTGGAGAATGTAGTTGGCTTAAGAGAGTCGTCTATATCATTGTAACAATTTGTGATATAGTGTATTTCTCTCTTTGGGGGCCGGTGGTTTTTCTCCTGTTTTGGAGTTTCCACGTTAAATCTTGTGTTGTGTATTGTTCTTATTTCTTTACTATTATTGTTGGGCTGGGTGGTGAGAATTAGTGAGACCGTAATTTCCCAACAGCTCTATCGGCAAACTAGTAGTATATCTGTTTTTTATTGAACTATTAACTGAAATCCATATATTATTGCAAGATTGGTCAATGTTGGGGAGTATACACTATATATGAAGAAGAATTAAACCAAAAAGGAGTGATATGGATTGAATATTACTTGTGGTCAAACCTAACTTGTGACGACCCGAAAATTTTCAACTAAATTTAAACTCAATCTTTATATGATTTCGACACGATGAGCAAAGTCTGTAATGTTGAGTCTCAAAAAGTTGTGGAACTATATTTATGTAATCATTTAACCTCGACCAATTCCCGACGATTCAAGAACAAATAATTATATATATGTATATAAATATAAATATAAATATAAATGTATTTATAATATCTTGACTTAATGATGTATACTTTAATCAGTTAGAATTAAAAATATAAAATAACAAACAAACAAGTAAGTTATTAGTAAAATGAAGATATATAACTAGATACATAAAATTATTACAAATCTATATAGATATATATAAAAAATAATTAAAGTCAAAATATAATTGTTATAGTACTTTCGATAATTAAAAATCAATATTAGTATTATTGATAATATTATGTTAGATATATAACCTATAGATCTGAAAGTTAATATACATATAAATTGGTATATTAATTTTACTAATATTATTATTATCACTATTAAATATAATCAGTATTACTAAAATCATTAAATCATTATTATTAATAATATTATAATACAACCTATTACTATTATTAACATCATTAATATCATTGTAAATATCATTGTTAACAATATTATTAATAATTATCATTATACTTATTATTTATAATATCATTGATATTTTTCTTTTTGTATTATTATTAATATTAATATTAAAATTATTATTATTATTATTGTATTTATAATTACTAATTATAAATAATAACTATAAACATATTGATGATTGTAATCTGTTAGCAATCCCTATCCAACTTTAATTGTAATAGGATCCTGTCTGAAATCTTGCTTGTACGAAATCAAATCACGGATAATAACAAAATCAGTTGAAGGTCCATTTCACTTTTATTTTTTTATTTTTTTTCTTCTGACAGATTGAAACTTGTCGAGCCAATTAAGCTACAATACAAGTGTTAATTGATTTAGATTAAGTTGTAAAGATAGCTGTTAACCTTTATATACACTTCTACTGGTACCATTCGCTGAAAAACAGAAAAATCAATTTTAATATAGGAGCAGACAGTCGACTGCCCTACTCTCTTCATTTTTTTGCTCATAAATCGAATTCGAAACCATTTTAAAAATGTAATAATGCTATGTTGTTAGGAATCACCTATCTAAATGGTCTGTAAAGTTTCAGGATCCAATTCCTCAAATTGGATTCTAATTTTCAAGTCAAAGTTTTTATCTTAAAAAGTCAAAGATTGTTCATCGATTAAATTCGAGTTCAAGGTGAGGTTTCCAGTTAAATTGATGATTACATAAGTTTCTATGGATGAAATAAAACCTATTTCATGTTATGAAGATTGTCCAAAACAAGCTCATTTGAAAAATCGAATTTTTTTCTGAACCGACGAGCAGTCTTCTGCTTCTGTTTAATTTTTTTTTTGTGGTCTGTTGAAACAAACTCCCCATTACAGATTGCTCTCATTTCTATTTCAACTATAATCGAGTCTTAATTCGCTATTACCCTGAATTGTTAGATGGTCGAGTTGTTTGAGAAAATTGAAGAAGATGAAGAAGCATAAAAACAGAAAACGGGTTATAATAAATTGGTTGGGATTTAATTCAGAAAAACAGAAAACGGTTTAGTGGTCGTGGGTGTTGGGTGTGAGCGGGAGGTCGCGAGTTCGGGTCTCGGCTTGGATAGATTATTAAATTTTTTTTTTTTTTAGCTTTTAGAGGTAGTTCTCATTTCTATTATTATTATGATTATTATTATTATTATTATTATTATTATTATTATTATTATTATTATTATTATTATTATTATTATTATTATTATTATTATTATTATTATTATTATTATTATTATTAAGTATTAGTATTATTATTGTTATTATTAGTATTATCATTATTGTTAAAATTATCGTTACTCATTATTATAGTTATTGTTATAAAAATAATGCAACTTTTATTATAGTTATTGTATTATGGATAAAATAAGTATGATTATGTTTATAATTAGGTATGACATGACAAAACGATATAACTATATAGTGTTGATAAGTATAGATATAAACTCGATACACTCATGAAAACGTGTATGACATATAAAAGTGTAAAATGATTACAATTACGCTTAATAATATAATTAAAATATTAAGTATTAAGAACGAGGTCATTATTATATAAACTTAAAAAAAAAAAAAGAATGCTATAAGTTATAGTCATAAAACTTAATCGTTAATATTATTAAGTATTATCTTTATTATCATTATTATTATTAATAACATTTTAATTATTATTATTATTATTATTAGTGGTATCCTTAGTACAAAAATTATCATGTTACTATCATTTTTAATAAAAATTATTATTTATTATCATTATCATTATTATTAGTATTAAAACTATTATTTCTATTATTATTATACTTATTCTAAATTCTAATATTATTATAAATATTAATTTGCAAACAAAAGAAATGTCTATAAAGACATATTTAATACATACGTATACTAATATTACTTAATATCAGGATATAATATTATTTATATTGATATAACGATAACTAAATTACATATCGAATAAGTATTATAATATATCATAAGTATTAATAAAATTGTATATGAATATTAATTTTAATACATAACTAAATATATATATATAAATTGCTCGGTTACGATTATATGTTTTAATATATATATATATATATATATATATATATATATATATATATATATATATATATATATATATATATATATATATATATATATATATATATAAATGATATAGGTTCGTGAATCCGAGGCCAACCCTGCATTGTTCAGTTGTTCAATATCGTCTTATGTATTTTTACTACAAAATACAGTATTGCGAGTTTCATTTGCTCCCTTTTTAAATGCTTTTGCAATATATATTTTTGGGACTGAGAATACATGCGCTGCTTTTATAAATGTTTTACGAAATAGACACAAGTACTTGAAACTACATTGTATGGTTAGATTACTATACCGAATATTGCCCCTTCAAGTCTAGTACCCTAAGAATTAGGGAAATGGCCCCTAATTGACGCGAATCCTAAAGATAGATCTATGGGCCTAACAAACCCCATTCTGGAATTTGGAATGCTTTAGTGCTTCGATTTAAATGGTGATTGCGATTGCCAATATTATGGCATACTTGCGAGTATGTGGGGGATATTCTATATGCATTATGTTAATGTTGATTACCAGGTGTTCATCATACGAATGGATTTTATACACTTGCGAGTGTAATGTTATTTATGAAAAATGAGAATCTTGTGGTCTATTATATTATTGAAAATGATTGATTATGATAATCTAATGAACTCACCAACCTTTTGGTTGACACTTTAAAGCATGTTTATTCTCAGGTATTAAAGAAATCTTCCGCTGTGCATTAGCTCATTTTAAGGATATTACTTGGAGTCAGTCATGGCATATTCCAAAAGACGTTGCATTCGAGTCATTGAGTTCATCAAGATTATTAATAAGTCAATTATAGTTGGATATATTATGAAATGGTATGCATGTCGTCAACTTTTGATGTAAAGAAAGATTGTCTTTTAAAAACGAATGCAATGTTTGTAAAATGTATCATATAGAGGTCAAGTACCTCGCGATGTAATCAACCATTGTGAATCATTTATAATGTATATGAACGGGTCCTTTCAGTTGGTATTAGAGCGGTGGTCTTAGCGAACCAGGTCTTGCATTAGTGTGTCTAACTGATAGTTGTTTAGATGCATTAGTGAGTCTGGACTTCGACCGTGTCTGCATGTCAAAAGTTTTGCTTATCATTTGTGTCAAAAATTACCTGCTTATCATTCTTAGGGAATCACTTGCTTATTATTTTTAGTCTAGACACATTTTACTGCATCGACTGCATGAATAGTGTATAGACGAAATTTATATCTTATCGTATCTGCTAATTTATATATTAGCGTATCTGTTATTGTTACCTTTGCCTGACAGCTTTCGTAGATTCCTCCGTAACTTATGGGATTTTAGTATTATATATGCATATGTAAATTATTTATTGCAGGTTACTAATCTACATCCTATAATCTATTTCTTATCGAAAATCCTTCATCTGATCGTACGAGATGAATCCCTCAACTAGTTCGAGTCCCTCAGATTTCGATAGCTATTCCGACAGCTATTCCGACAGCTATTCCGACATGGATATTCACCTAAGCTCCGAAAGCGGTGTCACCAGAATGAATCAATCAATCAGCTATCCCCAATTCATCTTATGGGTTCGTAGTCGACTTAATCAATGGAGACGCGAAGAAGGCGATCCTTTCCACCTACCAAATTGCCCTCTTGGCGAAGAACCTGAAGCAATTACCGGCGAATCTATCCGAAACACCATTTTCAGCCTCATTTCCAGAGTAGTTCGACACGATTATATTCTATCCACAATTCTAAACCTTATTCATCCGCTCGTTCCGACCGACAATCATCCCGGAATAATAGAAGAAGTTAGCGAACTTCGCGCTCAAGTAAACAATTGGGAGAATATGGTGCAAAATTTACCAGCTTCAGCAACATCACCGGCACCAACAGTACCATCAGTAACAGCACCGGTACCATCAACAATCTATGCCTCAACATCTCATTCTGTACCTCGAGCATAATCTTCGTTTTACACCTTGTTCTACATCGATTAATTTTCGTTCTACGAATCGTTCTATATCATTTATCTTCACGGAACATGGCGATTATGTAATCTCTAAAGTCTTAGAGATTAGCTATTCTAGCTCAAATTGAAAAGCAAATGAGATTAATAACATATTAATTCATTAAATCCATGATTAAATCTGAAGAAAATATATATGCAAGTATTTTTTCATAAAGATTGTAATTAAAAATTCGTTCGTACAAACTGTTAATGTTGAAAATATTTTAACGGGTAGGTAATACCCGAGGAATATTTAGATTTCACATTAATACGTTATACTGTACATTCTTCGAATCTGATTCAATAGTCATTTACTATCCTACTTACATCCACAGATATACGTATCCGTTCACCGCAGAATAACCATTTTCATTCAATTTCATATTTGGATTTTGATCTATCAGAATCCAACAAGTGGCATAATGAAGAAAACGTTGGATAAAATAAAATTTGTTAGAAACAAACAAATTAACTATGAGAAATCTTGTTAAGAATCCACTCTAACGAAATCCTAGCTAACTGTTCCTAGCTAACTGTTAATTTCGTATTACATTTTAATTATCGCAATTTATTTATCGCAATTTAATTATCGCAATTTATTTTATCGCAATTTTAATTCTCACAATTTTATTTATCATCATTTATATTCTATATTTATTTTACGCACTTTATTTATCGTCATTTAAATACTGTTATTTACGCATTTAAATATCGGGACACGTATAAAAGGTTTTGACATATCATATCGACGCATCTATATATATTATTTGGAATAACCATAGACACTTTATATGCTGTAATGATCGAGTTCACTATACAGGGTTGAGGTTGATTCTATAATAATATATACATACTTTGAGTTGTGATCGAGTCTGAGACATGTACACGGGTCATGATACGTATTAATTAATTCGAATATTATAAACTACATATGAATTATTGAGTTTGTGACTGTGGACTACCGAGATTGGACAATTAAAATGAATTAAAATATTGATTATAACATATGAAACTAAACAATTCTTCAAGTTTGCCACTTGATTTCATCTTAAACCTCATTTGTATCTTGACGATTACAATCTGCGTTCAAACCTTTCATGATTCTTGAAAACACCTCAATCGTAGGATGAATCAACCGCACTTCATCCACGGAAGGAAAGATTTATGCATATAGTTATGCACCTGAGAAACTCTCGGCAACTGAGTAAACGTTTAACGCGTAGCTGTGCTAATTCCTTAGTGTTATTATTACCCAAAATAACTTGGTAATCCCTTTCAAAGTAGCAAATTTTATCACAGCTTCAGCAAGTCAACTTCGACTTTTCGTTCGAAACAACCTTATTATAATCTTGATATATATGCGTGCTCTTTTATTGTTACCAGGGAACCTTTATATTCCACCATATTACCAGCAGACGTACCAGCAACCTCTTTGCTTCTTGGCTTAAATCTCTCTGATAAATCATTATATTTATTCATTGAAACCCTATCATATACTCATCCGCATCTTGTAACGAGAACTGCCATACCAATTACCGGGAATCAGCAATCAGTACTTTAAAAACTCATAGCATATCTACATAAACAGTTATATGTATAACATTTATCTCTTAGAATTATGATCTTTCATTTTGAAATTCTGAAAAGCACTCAGTCTACAAATCAATACTCTGAATGTTGAAAAAGCTGAATAAAGCAGCAAAAACCGTAGACAACCGTAAATGACCTTAATCATCGGAAGTTTGATGATAAAGAATAGTATGTTGGAAAAGCTCAGAAAAGTTGGAACTGGAAAACGGATTTAGCTAACCACGAAGGAGACCAAGGACAAATACAAGGACCATACCCTATATTCAAAGAATCTAGGTAATTCTGGATCCGATGAAATCTTTAGAGAATATCTTGCTCCGAGGTCATGTTAAAATCTTGCGGAAAATTTTTCTTCATCAACCTTCGAACTTAGAAATTCCAAAATATCATCATAAATATCTTCGATATTTCTGAGGATATTTTCATAAATATTCTCGTCCGAAATTATTTATCTCTTCGTGCTATCTATATTACATCATAAAGGAAACTACATTAGTTTCTTAATTTCTGGAAAATTCAAAATTGAATTATGAATGATTTTGAAGTAGTGTTGGAAATTGATGCATGAGTTAGTATAATATAATGACACTTGATCAACGTGATTATATTACAGTAAGTCATGCTGAGTTTCTAATGAAACGTGATGATTCACAGACTATAACGTCATCATCTGCCGTGTTACACGACTCTTACATTCCATCTAATCTATAAACATATCAATAACATATTTTCCTGATAGTTCTATCTTTTCTCTTGAATTATGATAATTTAACCAAGCAAGATCGTGCTATTACCATCTCTCTCTTAGAACATTAGTCATGTTCATTCGAAACTTCATACCCACGAATTCTGGACCATTATTCGGTTGACTTAAAGTCGAGAAGAGAAAAAAAAAGGATGAAACTCCATAATATAAAGGAAATGAAGAGGGTGGATTTATAGTGAAATATCCAACAGAACAATCAAAACAGATTATCGCATTTAACCAAAGATGATCCTAATCTCCGTAACTATCAAAGAGCCAAATCTTATTACGAAGATTTTCTCTAAGTTCCTTGATTTCTGGAAATCAACCGTGACTACGTCACCAGACAAGACGAATCTGCATTTATTCATTTCACTCTTTTGCGATAGCTTCACTCGTACTCTTCGAGTAATCAAATTATTTATCCATATTACCTTAATGATGATAAAACTCTAAATTTCTAGCTCGTATGCGTCATAAAAACATACATATTGTCATCCATGACCATTCCACTCAAATTTCGGGACGAAATTTCTTTAACGGGTAGGTACTGTGACGACCCGAAAATTTTCAACCAAATTTAAACTCAATCTTTATATGATTCCGACACGATGAGTAAAGTCTGTAATGTTGAGTCTTAAAAAGTTGTGGAACTATATTTATGTAATCATTTAACCTCGACCAATTCCCGACGATTCACAAACAAATAATTATATATATGTATATAAATATAAAATATAAATTTAAATGTATTTATAATATCTTGACTTAATGATGTATACTTTAATCAGTTAGAATTAAAAATATAAAGTAACAAACAAACAAGTAAGTTATTAGTAAAATGAAGATATATAACTAGATACATAAAATTATTACAAATCTATATAGATATATATAAAATATAATTAAAGTCAAAATATAATTGTTATAGTACTTTCAATAATTAAAAATCAATATTAGTATTATTGATAATATTATGTTAGATATATAACCTATAGATCTGAAAGTTAATATATATATAAATTGGTATATTAATTTTATTACTAATATTATTATTATCACTATTAAATATAATTAGTATTACTAAAATCATTAAATCATTATTATTAATAATATTATAATATAACCTATTACTATTATTAACATCATTAATATCATTATAAATATCATTGTTAACAATATTATTAATAATTATCATTATACTTATCATTTATAATATTATTGATAGTTTTCTTTTTGTATTATTATTAATATTAATATTAATATTAAAAGTATTATTATTATTATTATTATTATTATTATTATTATTATTATTATTATTATTGTATTTATAATTACTAATTATAAATAATAACTATAAACACAGATTGATGATTGTAATCTGTTAGCAATCCCTATCCAACTTTAATTGTAATAGGATCCTGTCTGAAATCTTGCTTGTACGAAATCAAATCACGGATAATAACAAAATCAGTTGAAGGTCCATTTCACTTTTATTTTTTTTATTTTTTTTATTTTTTTTTCTTCTGACAGATTGAAACTTGTCGAGCCAATTAAGCTACAATACAAGTGTTAATTGATTTAGATTAAGTTGTAAAGATAGCTGTTAACCTTTATATACACTTCTACTGGTACCATTCGCTGAAAAACAGAAAAATCAATTTTAATATAGGAGCAGACAGTCGACTGCCCTGCTCTCTTCATTTTTTTGATCATAAATCGAATTCGAAACCATTTTAAAAATGTAATAATGCTATGTTGTTAGGAATCACCTATCTAAATGGTCTGTAAAGTTTCAGGATCCAATTCCTCAAATTGGATTCTAATTTTCAAGTCAAAGTTTTTATCTTAAAAAGTCAAAGATTGTTCATCGATTAAATTCGAGTTCAAGGTGAGGTTTCCAGTTAAATTGATGATTACATAAGTTTCTATGGATGAATTAAAACCTATTTCATTTATGAAGATTGTCCAAAACAAGCTCATTTGAAAAATCGATTTTTTTTTCTGAACCGACGAGCAGTCTTCTGCTTCTGTTTAATTTTTTTTGTGTGGTCTGTTGAAACAAACTCCCCATTACAGATTGATATCGTTTCTATTTCAACTATAATCGAGTCTTAATTCGCTATTACCCTGAATTGTTAGATGGTCGAGTTGTTTGAGAAAATTGAAGAAGATGAAGAAGCATAAAAACAGAAAACGAGTTATAATAAATTGGTTGGGATTTAATTCAGAAAAGTAGAAAATAGTTTAGTGGTCGTGGGTGTTGGGTGTGTGACAGTGCTCCAAATGAACATATATTTAGTAGCAATATCCTTCCAATATGTAAAGCTTTTAGTTGCAATTGTTCTATTTTTATGTAATATTCGTTTAAATAAATAAGTGCGAAGACAAAAGGCGAAAACGACGATTTGAAGACGCAAACGTCCAAAAAGCTCAAATGTACAAGATACAATTCAAGTGGTTCAAATTATTGATAATAAACGTCTAAAAATTACAAGAGTACAAGTCGCGAAACGCAAAGTACAAGATATCTACGCGTACGAAAGGACGTTCGAAAATCCGGAACCGCGAAATAAACCGGGCGTAAATGCGCGACGCAACGGACCTAAAATTACAAGTCAACTATGCACAAGAATAAAATATAATATATAAATAATTATATAAATTATTTATATATTATATATATAATAAATATGTCGACAAAGCTAGGATCCAAAATTTGGTGAGCTGGAATCTGAAGCTCCGCACTCGCGGAGCTGTAAAGGGTAAAAACTCCGCACTCGCGGAGCTGTCTGTTTCAGAAATGGCCTATAAAAGCCATTGAATTCAGCCGAGAGAACACACCATATCAATTACTCTATATCTCTGTAATATATATATATATATATATATATATATATATATATATATATATATATATAATATTTATATATATATATATATATATATATATATATAATATAAATTAGTTTAGTTTTATATTAGATTAGTTTAGTTAATGTAACGGTTAATTACGGGTTTTGAAGTCGAAGTTCTATCCGTGTAACACTACGCGATAAATAATCAATGTAAGCTATGTTCTCCTTTTTAAGTTAATGTCTCGTACTTAAGTTAATATTATACTTATTTAAGCCGAAGTAATCATGATGTTGGACTAAATATTAAAGACGGGGTTATTGGGCTTTGAACCATAATTGGAGTTTGGACAAAAGAACGACACTTGTGGAAATGGGACTATGGGTTATTAATGGACTTTATATTTGATTAATATAGAGATTTACAATTTGACGTAGTTATATATAACCACATACGCTCGATCGGATACGATGAGCAGGATATTTATAAATACGAATTATTCTTCATTTGACCGGACACGGGGATGAATTAATAGTCACTGGATTCATTAAAACAGGGGTGGATTACATTCAAGGGTAATTGGTGTAATTGTTAACAAAGTATTAAAACCTTGGATTACACACAGTCGATAACCTGGCGTATTAATTAAACAAAGTATTAAGACCTTGTTACAGTTCGAATCCCCAATTAGTTGGAATATTTGACTTCGGGTATAAGGTTAATTTGGCGAAGACCCTCGCACTTTATAATTATGACCGATGGACTATTATGGACAAAACCAGATGGACTTATCGAATAATTCAGGACAAAGAACAATTAACCCAGCGTAATAAATTAAAACGTCAAACATCATGATTACGGAAGTTTAATTAAGCATAATTCCTTTATTTTATTTCTTATCGCATTTTAATTTTCGCTACTTTAATTATCGTCATTTATATTTTGCATTAGGTTTTAATTGTGACTTAAAATATAAAATCGACAAACCGGTCATTAAACGGTAAACCCCCTTTTATATATTATTACTATATATAATATATTTTGTACAAATATAATTGTTTAAAAATATAGTGTAAAATAAGTCGTCTCCCTGTGGAACGAACCGGACTTACTAAAAACTATACTACTCTACGATTAGGTACACTGCCTATAGTGTTGTAGCAAGGTTTAGGTATATCCCATCTGTAAATAAATAATTAAAACTTGTGTAATTTGTAACGTATTTCGTATTAAAAATATATAGTATTTCGTACCCCACCTCGCACACATCAAGTTTTTGGCGCCGCTGCCGGGGACTCGGCGAAACGCTATATTTTTAATATATATTTGTATAAATATATTTTTAGAAAAAACAATATAAAAGTTAAAAAAAAACCGAACCATTTTGAACCTGCAACATATTCTGAATCTGCATACCTCCGCACTCGCGGAGCATCTTGGGCAGAAAGAATCCGCACTCGCGGAGCATCTGACCGGCTGAACCTAGCCTGCATTTATTACGAAATTAGGGTTTTATTTATTAATTATTATTATTATTAAACCTAATTAGGGTTTAATTAAATTAATATTTAGTTTAGTTTAAATTAATTTTTTATTTTAAGTTTTAAGTAGTTTCATTAATATATAAATTAATACATTTAATAAATAATAATATAAAAATAATATTTTTGTAAAAATAAGTAATTTTATCATTTTTTGTCTCTTTTTATAAATTGTATATTTTAATCATTTGTATATTTTTCATTCGTAATTAATTTTAAACTTAGGATTTTGCCGTAGTAATTTTATATTTCTAGATTCTTAAGCTTTGCCATAAAATCTCTTAAGTACTTTTTCTTTAGAATTAAGATTTAGGCGCTGTAGAATTTTGCGACGCCATTTTTCGCTTTAGTTTGTAATAGATTTTAGTGCCAATTTAAGTAATTGCCGTTTTCTGAATAGAATTGTATTTACCTTTAGAACTTTAGGCGCAACTTTTTAGATATAATTTTTAGACTTTAAGTTTCGACGTTTTTATTTCTTATTTTTATTTTTATTTTTTTCGACGTTTTTCGACGCGTTTTTTTTCTTTCTTTTTCGTTTCTACGCACTTGTTTTTAAATATTTAAATTTTCGACGAAAAAATTTGTAATCAATTTTAAATCGATGGACGCCAATTTTCTGGTTCGTAGTAATAGTTGGATTTGTTAGTGGCGAGTTGTGGGCTTCCGATTTAAAGGGTCCTGGCTACCTGCTACATCTATTGGCTATTCGAAACGTGGGCAAAATCAGAAAAGTCTATTAATTTAAAATTTAAGTAATAAGTGTAGTATGGAAAATCTCGAAAATATTTTGGAAACTCTTTATGACATACGAAATCAATACTCTCAAACGGGCGTTGATGATAATTCGTTCGATCAAACTTGGATCATGAATGACGAAACAATAACTGGTTGTGAAATCTGTAGAGATTATCACTCAACATGGGAATGTTATTATTACGTTCCTATGGAAAATTACGCACCCACGGAACCTGAATGGAATGATTATGAAGAATACAATTCAAATTGGGATTATTCCCAAGAATATATCCAAACTCAACAACCAGAAGACGAGAAAAATTACGTGTCTGAAAATTCTTTAGATTATATGAAAATCAAACTCGAAGAACATGATGCTCAAAATGAACAAATGAGAAAGTTTGTAAATAGGCAAGCTGAAACTCTATCAGACTACACACCTGTTGATCTGAGGAGTATTGTGCAAGAAAATATCATATCATCGAATTTTGATGAATTCGAGTGCTCCGAAATCACCAAATATCCCGATGATACTTTTTATTCAGCTTTACCAATTTCACAACATATCGACACATTAGCCTCTACCGACGAATTCATCGATCAATTAATGAATGAAGAAGAAGTAAGCGTGACAAATTGGTACTCTTGGAAAAACGATAACGTTGAAAATTTTACACCCGAGACCAAAGTGGTGGGACCGATAAGTACCGTTAATGAAGAAGAATTTGCTTCGATCCCAAAATTCACCATTTCACAACCTTCCAACCCAATATTCTCAATAGATAAGTCATCTACCGAAGATGAACCACGAGCTGTAATAGATATTGACACCTCGAATTTCACCCAACTGGGTAATAGAGGTGAAAACTTTTATCCCGAGAATAAACGGAAGGAAATGTTAGGAATTGTCCACCCTATAGTATGTATGTCGGTGTATATCGATCCATTTGACCAAGAACCAGAAAAGAGACATATCCATTTACTAAAAGCTACACTTAAAAAAGAATTAAGTAGTGACGATCGGGTGGGTCTAAACTTTAAACCCATTGATATATTTTATACCACCCGAGATGTAAATAACTGGCTCACTATTTTAATTCGTGGAACTTATTCTACCGACTTCACATGTCGTCAGCTAAGTGTGGGGAAGTCTAACCCCACTTAACGTTAAATTAGGGGTTCGGGTTAGTGCATAACTCGTTAATAAACATGCATGATGAGTAAGGGTAAAAGACGCATTTTTAAAGATTAGCAAACAGTTCAGAAAAGCAGCCGTTTTTGAAGAAAAACATGTGTGATAAAACAAGAAGGAATGAACGATGAGGTGCACCATCTATCATTCGACGAGCTTTGTAAATACAAACTGGGTATTTTTAATCACTTTCTACACTAATCACCCTCATGAATTTATAATTAGAGTCTAATTTCATGCAAATGAGGGCATTGCATGATCTCAAGTGTGGGGAAGGGTTATAAATTCTCTCGGGTTTATACTTGGTTTATTTTCTAAATTTTATGAAAATTTGAAAAATTTTCAACTAAATGAATTCAAAATCATGTTTATACATATTTATGAACGATAAAACTAGGTGTTAATGCCGAAATTATCGTTACCTCGAAAAGGACATAAATTGAGAAACAACTAAAACGCTTGAATTTATTTATTAAGATATAAAAAGACACATGAAAAAAGCCAAGTGTGGGGAGAATGTACCAAGTTATTCAATTAAAAACTATCTATCACATGTTTCTGTAAAGTTTATTGAAGGTGCTTTTGTTTTGGACTAAATTAACTGTTTTACCCGATTTATTGTAATACTTTTGAAAGAATAGATGGATCTACACGTTGAATCAATTCCATCATTAAAAGGAAGTAAAGTCTTCCTAAAAAGACACGCGCTTCTTGATTTAGGTCAAGAAGTTGTCGTCCAGACCAGCTGTAGATTGACGAAAAATCTAGAAAAGTCATCACTAAAATCAGCAGGAAATCCACGGACCTCAGCATCAAACAGGGTCGCCAAGTGGTCAGACTTATCCTAACCATGAGAGGATCTGTCTTGTAAAATGGGGAGGACGCCGTGCAAATTAGCTTGATAAGACTAATGAATCAGACCCCCAGAAAGGATAATCTCCTAAAAGATTAAAAATCAGCTTTTAAGCCTGATATTACTCAATCCTTGAGATTGACCTTAAAGATTGAGAATTACAAACTCATGGAATTCGATGATATCTAAACTCGAGCTTGAACGAGAAAATATTTTGATCAAATTAAAACCGATTTGTTTTCTGAAAACCTATTTTCAATGCGCTCATTACCATTGAACGTAAAATCCTAAGAATTCACCGGAATTCATTAGGTCACCTGAACCAAATTGGGTGTCAACTGTAAGAACGGTGATTGCATAGCATGGTCGGAGGCAGGACCTTGTGCCAGACCAAAAAATCATAGGGTGATCTTTACTATTGCTCCTACAAAGGATAGTAACTGCATCCAATACGTTTTAGACCATGAACAAATGCATGTCATTAGATATTGCCTTAACAGTTTCTTGTTCATCGCTTTCCTTTACAATCGGACGGTAGTTTGCCAAAAGGTAATATACGGAACAAGTAAACTGTATGTGTGCTTTCCGATACAGGGATAGCAGTGGATTACACGAACCTAAAAGTTTTTAGCCAAAATATTGATCCACAAATATATTTTGCAACACCGATGGTGGGTCAAATCAGAAAACTTATCTAGGGTAAAAGCTAGAATGAATTTTCAAAAGATCAAATGTTTTCATAAAGATCCAATTTCCTTAAAGGATCTAAATTTTCATAGTCATGTGGGACTGTAAACCACATCGTTACTATCATTGTTTATATCGCCGTATCAAAATCACTGATGTATAAAGTGTGAGAATAAAAAAAGTGATTCGAGTGAAGTGTGATTTAATTTCAAGTTCTGTATTGCTTGAGGACAAGTAACGTTCAAGTGTGGGGATATTTGATAGTGCTCCAAATGAACATATATTTAGTAGCAATATCCTTCCAATATGTAAAGATTTTAGTTGCAATATTTCTATTTTTATGTAATATTCGTTTAAATAAATAAGTGCGAAGACAAAAGGCGAAAACGACGATTTGAAGACGCAAACGTCCAAAAAGCTCAAATGTACAAGATACAATTCAAGTGGTTCAAATTATTGATGAGAAACGTCTAAAAATTACAAGAGTACAAGCCGCGAAACGCAAAGTACAAGATATCTACGCGTACGAAAGGACGTTCAAAAATCCAGAATCGGGACATAAACCGGGCGTAAATGCGCGACGCAACGGACCTAAAATTACAAGTCAACTATGCACAAGAATAAAATATAATATATAAATAATTATATAAATTATTTATATATTATATATATATAATAAATATGTCGACAAAGCTAGGATCCAAAATTTGGTGAGCTGGAATCTGAAGCTCCGCACTCGCGAAGCTGTAAAGGGTAAAAACTCCGCACTCGCGGAGCTGTCTGTTTCAGAAATGGCCTATAAAAGCCATCGAATTCAGCCGAGAGAACACACCATATCAATGACTCTCTATCTCTGTAATATATATATATATATATATATATATATATATATATATATATATATAATATTTATATATATATATATATATATAATATAAATTAGTTTAGTTTTATATTAGATTAGTTTAGTTAATGTAACGGTTAATTACGGGTTTTGAAGTCGAAGTTCTGTCCGTGTAACACTACGCGATAAATAATCAATGTAAGCTATGTTCTCCTTTTTAAATTAATGTCTCGTACTTAAGTTATTATTATGCTTATTTAAGCCGAAGTAATCATGATGTTGGACAAAATATTAAAGACGAGGTTATTGGGCTTTGGACCATAATTGGGGTTTGGACAAAAGAACGACACTTGTGGAAATGGGACTATGGGTTATTAATGGACTTTATATTTGATTAATATAGAGATTTACAATTTGACGTAGTTATATATAACCACATACGCTCGATCGGATATGATGAGCGGGATATTTATAAACATGAATTATTTTTCATTTGACCGGACACGGGGATGAATTAATAGTCACTGGACTCATTAAAATAGGGGTGGATTACATTCAAGGGTAATTGGTGTAATTATTAACAAAGTATTAAAACCTTGGATTACACACAGTCGATAACCTGGTGTATTCATTAAACAAAGTATTAAGACCTTGTTACAGTTCGAATCCCCAATTAGTTGGAATATTTGACTTCGGGTATAAGGTTAAATTGGCGAAGACCCTCGCACTTTATAATTATGACCGATGGACTATTATGGACAAAACCAGATGGACTTATCGAATAATTCAGGACAAAAGACAATTAACCCAGGGTAATAAATTAAAACGTCAAATATCATGATTACGGAAGTTTAATTAAGCATAATTCATTTATTTTATTTCTTATCGCATTTTAATTTTCGCTACTTTAATTATCGTCATTTATATTTTGCATTAGGTTTTAATTGTGACTTAAAATATAAAATCGACAAACCGGTCATTAAATGGTAAATCCCCTTTTATATATTATTACTATATATAATATATTTTGTACAAATATAATTGTTTAAAAATATAGTGTAAAATAAGTCGTCTCCCTATGGAACGAACTGGACTTACTAAAAACTATACTACTCTACGATTAGGTACACTGCCTATAGTGTTGTAGCAAGGTTTAGGTATATCCCATATGTAAATAAATAATTAAAACTTGTGTAATTTGTAACGTATTTCGTATTAAAAATATATAGTATTTCGTACCCCACCTCGCACACATCAGTGTGAGCGGGAGGTCGCGAGTTCGAGTCCCGGCTTGGATAGATTATTAATTTTTTTGAGCTTTTAGAGGTAGTTCTCTTTTCTATTATTATTATTATGATTATTATTATTATTATTATTTTTATGTTATTATTAAGTATTATTATTATTATTATTATTATTATTATTATTATTATTATTATTATTATTATTATTATTATTATTATTATTATTATTATTATTATCATTATTGTTAAAATTATTGTTACTCATTATTATAGTTATTGTTATAAAAATAATGCAACTTTTATTATAGTTATTGTATTATGGATAAAATAAGTTTGATTATGTTTATAATTAGGTATGACATGACAAAACGATATAACTATATAGTGTTGATAAGTATAGATATAAACTCGATACACTCATGAAAACGTGTATGACATATAAAAGTGTAAAATGATTACAATTACGCTTAATAATATAATTAAAATATTAAGTATTAAGAACGAGGTCATTATTATATAAACTTAAAAAAAAAAGAATGATATAAGTTATAGTCATAAAACTTAATCGTTAATATTATTAAGTATTATCTTTATTATCATTATTATTATTAATAACATTTTTATTATTATTATTATTATTAGTGGTATCCTTAGTACAAAAATTATCATGTTTATTAAAACTATCATTTTTAATAAAAATTATTATTTATTATCATTATCATTATTATTAGTATTAAAACTATTATTTCTATTGTTATTATACTTATTCTAATATTATTATAAATATTAATTTGCAAACAAAAGAAATGTCTATAAAGACATATTTAATAAATACGTATACTAATATTACTTAATATCAGGATATAATATTATTTATATTGATATAACGATAACTAAATTACATATCGAATAAGTATTATAGTATATCATAAGTATTAATAAAATTGTATATGACTATTAATTTTAATACATAACTAAATATATATATAAATTGCTCGGTTACGATTATATGTTTTAATATATATATATATATATATACAAATGATATAGGTTCGTGAATTCGAGGCCAACCCTGCATTGTTCAGTTGTTCAATATCGTCATATATATTTTTACTACAAAATACAGTATTGTGAGTTTCATTTGCTCCCTTTTTAAATGCTTTTGCAATATATATTTTTGAGACTGAGAATACATGCGCTGCTTTTATAAATGTTTTACGAAATAGACACAAGTACTTGAAACTATATTGTATGGTTGGATTACTATATCGAATATTGCCCCTTCAAGTCTGGTAACCTAAGAATTAGGAAAATGGCCCCTAATTGACGCGAATCCTAAAGATAGATCTATGGGCCTAACAAACCCCATTCTGGAATTTGGAATTCTTTAGTACTTTGATTTAAATGGTGATTGTGATTGCCAATATTATGGCATACTTGCGAGTATGTGGGGGATATTTTATATGCATTATGTTAATGTCGGTTACCAGGTGTTCATCATACGAATGGATTTTATACACTTGTGAGTATAATGTTATTTATGAAAAATGAGAATCTTGTGGTCTATTTTATTATTGAAAATGATTGATTATGATAAACTAATGAACTCACCAACCTTTTAGCTGACAATTTAAAGCATGTTTATTCTCAGATATTAAAGAAATCTTCCGCTGTGCATTAGCTCATTTTAAGGATATTACTTGGAGTCAGTCATGACATATTCCAAAAGACGTTGCATTCGAGTCATTGAGTTCATCAAGATTATTAATAAGTCAATTATAGTTGGATATATTATGAAATGGTATGCATGTCGTCAACTTTTGATGTAAAGAAAGTTTGTCTTTTAAATACGAATGCAATGTTTGTAAAATGTATCATATAGAGGTCAAATACCTCGCGATGTAATCAACTATTGTGAATCGTTTATAATGTATATGAACAGGTCCTTTCATAACTACCTAAGGCTAAGTGTCACCATGTGACAATACATGTCGAGCATCAAATTCTTTTTTTACAAAAGTTGGTCACATATGGTGACTAAAATTTCACCAGACGTGAAATTCAAACATATACATGGAATTGTTTTAGTCTCATAACGTACATAATATTCTAGAATGTGTACGTCCATAATTATTAGGCTTGCTCCTTAAGTTAATCATTCCCTATAAATATAACCCCATGTAACCTGTATAATGTGTGTACGAATATAATAAAGAAAGATCTCTGGTTTGCGCCCGTAGAGTAAATCCTTCTCCGTGTTTTGGAGTTGGGATATAACCACGTTAAATTCTTATGTCATTTTATGCATTTATTTATTGTTCTTATGCTTTATTTATTCGTTTATCGTTTGTGAGTTTGGTGATTGGTTTAAATCATCTGTCTTGTTGGGTCCCAAATTCCTAACAAGTGGTATCAAGAGCTTTAAGGTTACGAGTTCGGGCACGATGGCGAATTGAAAGCAACTGTTTTCGATATGGTTGATGAATCGGTTTTTTCATCAGGGTTATTAAAACGACGGGCTTAAGGATTTGTTTGCAACATGTATCGAGACCAGGTGACTTAGTTGTTCGCGGTAATCTTGGGGTATGTCTATGTATCCATAAAGATTATTCACACCAAGGTTAGTCTGATCTTGGCTTTTATGATGCAATTAGTCGACGAATTGTATTATGATAGTGATGGTTCGCGAAGGGTTACAGAGTATGAGGTCAGGTCGATGGGTTCGTTGCGGAGAGATTTTTTTGGGAGATCCGGGTGTCGGATCCGAGTTCTCGTTCTTCGTGATCCCGTGAGAAAGAATGATTGAACTATCAAATTCGGAGTTCCAGGAGCTGTTGTAGTATAAACTTCGTAGAGGATTCGTTAACCGTTGGATCGACTTGATTTATTGTGTACTGATAGTAGACTAACTGATCTACACATGGTAAAAATTTGAGGCTGATCTGACCGTTGGATCTTGAGATATGATTTTTCGAATCTGGGCAGTTTTCAGGATGAAGTTTTTCCGGTTTGATGGCATGAGCGCGAGCGTGAGATGGTTTTGTCTCGGAAATTTCGAGCGATACGAGCTATATTTTCGGAGATGTAGGTTTGTTATGGAAGCTTATGAGGGCATTTTTCTCTCGGGTTAGAGCGGTTGTTGTAACGAACAAGATGCATCAGGTTGAAAGTCGATAGTGGGAGTATCGGGGAAGTTTGGTGCTTGCAGAGTTTGGAAACGGGGTGACCAATGGTGTTTGGTCAATATTCCAGGGTCAATGGAATATGCAGACGGATTAGAGTTACTAATCACTAAGGGAAATTGATTATCGAAGAGTGTCGAATAGAACGCGTTCGACGGTTGCTCGGGTTTGGTTGATGTTAAAAAAAGGAGCGGTTTTCTTCAAGGGTGATTAATTAGGAGTCTTTAGGTGATGGAAGAGGGGAGGATAATCTTGTAAGTCCCGGAACTTGTGTCGTACCCCGTCCTAATCCATCTGGACGAAGTCCATATCGATTACAAACGATTCACAATAGTTGATTACATCGCGAGGTACTTGACCTATATATGATACATTTTACAAACAATGCATTCGTGTTTGAAAAGACAATATTTCATTACATCGAAAGTTGACGGCATGCACACCATTTCATAATATATCCAACTATACTTGACTTAATAATAATCTTGATGAACTCAACGACTCGAATGCAACGTCTTTTGAAATATGTCATGAATGACTCCAAGTGATATCTTTTAAATGAGCAAATGCACAGCGGAAGATTTCTTTCAAACCTGAGAATAAACATGCTTTAAAGTGTCAACCAAAAGGTTGGTGAGTTCATTAGTTTATCATAACAATCATTTCGATTATTTTAATAGACCACAAGAATTTAATTTCTTTTTCTCATAAATATCATGCGTGCAAAAATCATTCATATGGATTGAACACCTGGTAACCGACATTCACAAGATGCATATAAGAATATCCTCATCTGTGATGACTCGGAAATTTCTGACCAAATTTAAACTTAATCTTTAACGTTTTCGACACAATAAGCAAAGTCTATTAAGTTGAATCTCAAAATTTTAAACTATTCAAATACCCTTCGATTTTTCTCAACGATTCGCGAACAATTATATGTAAATAGATACATATATATACTATAACTTGAAAATGTAACAAAGTGTTATGAAAATGATACTGTGCATTAACCTTATTGGTTTGATTATCTCATTGATATTTAGATAAGTTAACTAAAACGTTTAAGATGAACCAGTAAAACACTAATTTGCTACAGTATTTTCGAATTACTACAGTACCCGAAAAGCTACAGTGTTTTCGAAAATCACTATTTGCTACAGTAAAAAACTTTGCTACATTAACTTTGCTACAGTAAAACACTATTTTAAAATGAAAATGTATATATGTATATGTATATAACGAGACGATGATTTATAGAAGTAAATGACCAAAATACTCGAAAGTTTAAGATATACTTCGAGTGATATAATTTAGGGATAATTTAAGGCTATATTTTGACAAAAGTACGTGACACGAAACGTAAAATGCAAGTTTTCTAAGCGTACAAAAATGCGTTCGAGAAACCAGAACCGGGACATAAGTCGAGTGATGACGTACGACTTATCGGAACTAAACTTATTAATCAACTATGCACATGAATTTAATATAATATATAATTAATTATTTAAATTAAATATATTATATAAAAACATGTCGAGAAGCAAAAATTTAAGAAAATGTGAGCTGGAATCCTAGGCCATGCGATTGCATGGCCATTACACACAAAAATCATGCGATCGCATGGGGTCTGAAATCTGGCCACATCTATAAATTCGCACGAGTTCGTTTCAGTTTTTCATTTCCTTTTCTATCTATCTCTGTATTATTATTATTATTATTATTTATATTATTATTATTATTATTATTATTATTATTATTATTATTATTATTATTATTATTATTATTATTATTATTATTATTATTATTATTACTACTACTATTATTATTATTATTATTATTAAGATTAATAATATTAATCTTATTATTATTAGTATTATCAGATATCGTTACCATTATTATTAGTATTTTACATAAAATATTACGACGAGGTTATGGCCAAACAATTTCAAAATGAGTTTTCGAGCGGGATACAGCTAAGGAAAATATGGGTTATTACTAGGGGTGTTCATTTTCGGATATCCGAAATTCGGATATCCGAATTTTCGGATATCCGAAAATTCGGATAGTGAAAAACCCCATCCGAAATCCGAATCCGAAATTTCGGATATCCGATTTTCGGATATCCGAAATTTCGGATTCGGATATCGGATTATCCGAATATCCGATATTTTTGAAGAACTTCAAATATTTTCGGATAATTTTCCGGATATTCGGATAATTTTCGGATATTTCGGATATTTTTCGGATATTTTTCGGATTTTTTCAAATTTTTTAGAAATTTTCGGATATCCGAATATCCAAATATCCGAAAATTTTAAAAACTCCATCCGATATCCGAATCCGAAAAATCGGATATCCGATTTTCGGATATCCGATTTTTCGGATATTTTCGGATTCGGATTCGGATATTTTGAACACCCCTAGTTATTACTAAGGAGGTTATGGGTATTGTTCGAGGGTTTTGTTCGCAAGTCAAACCTAGTGTTTATCATCTCTGTTGAGTCTACATACTTTCCTGCAATATTGAATCTCAATATTGATACGTAAGCATTCATATCTTATCTTATATATATTAATAGAGTATCCATGTCTAGTGCTCGAGTATAAATGTTTATGCATGCTTGTATGCTTAATTTCGTCGTTAAACAGTTTATTATGAATCATGAATTAGATACATATATTACTGGTAAAAGATATATGATATACATGTTTTTGGAAAGCTGGCGCAAAATCAATAACTTTTCATTTAGATATCGAATAGTTTCGATGAATGGATTAAAATATATGATCAACTGAATTATGAGTGACATTAATTGGAATCGCTCTTGAATCTGCAATTGATATTTAAACAACTTGTTTGTAAGATTAATAAATTGGATTTTTGAATATTACCAGTCGAATAAATGAATCCTTATATAAAACACGTCTCGTTTTGTTAAGCAACTGTCAAAATTGACTTTTTGAAATGACTGTGGATAACTATTGTATGTCGATCTCGAGCATTAGGATTGTGATACACTATGACCTAACCAAGCTTGATAGACGTTTATTGACCAACATATGTTCTCTAGGTTAAGATCTACAGTTATTTGGTAATCCGAGTTTCAGTCACATTTTGGTGAACGACGTTATATGCTGCTAAGGTGAGTTTCATTGCTCCCTTTTTAATTGCTCTTGCAATCTATATTTTTGGGCTGAGAATACATGCACTTTATTTTAAACGTAATGGACACAAGTACATACTAAATTCTACACTAAGTTTGAACCGAAAATCCCTTAGCTTTGGTAACTAGTAACTGCCAGTTATAAGAACTGGTGGGCACGAGTAGTTGTATATGGATCCATAGGGCTTGACATCCCCGTCTGTTCCAGGTATAGAAACCCTAGCCTGAACTATAAAACAGACGTATACTATTTGAGTTTAGTATATGTTGGATTGCGTGTATTGTACATGTTGGTTGCATGTATGTTAAAACAGGGGTACTTATTATAACGTTAAAGCTTAGTTACCAGGGTGCTCAATCTTGTAGAATATTTTGATAAACGTTTCTGGATGAAACAACTAAAATCTTGTGATCCACCTTTATATACAGATTATGCGAAACACTAAAACTATGAACTCACCAAGCTTTGTGTTGACACTTGTTAGCATGTTTATTCTCAAGTTCCTAGAAGTCTTCCGCTGTTTGCTTATATGTTAGAAAAGCTATGTGCATGGAGTCTTACATGGCATATTTATCAAGGAAACATTGCATTCACCAAATCATCACCATGTATCTTATTTTGACTGCATTGTCAATGGAAGTACTATTGTAAACTATTATTTACGGTGATTGTCTATATGTAGAAATCATCAGATGTCAAAAACCTTTGATTTAAATATTCATTTATGGTGTGCCTTTTCAAAAGAATGCAATGTTTACAAAACGTATCATATAGAGGTCAAATACCTCGCAATGAAATCGATGAATGACGTGTTCGTCTATATGGATTTGGAGCGATCGTCACAGTTGGTATCAGAGCATTGGTCCTAGCGAACCAGGTCTTACATGAGTGTATCTAACTGATAGTTGTTAAGATGCATTAGTAAGTCTGGACTTCGACCGTGTCTGCATGTTAAAAGTTTTGCTTATCATTTCTTGTCAGAAATTACATGCTTATCATTCTTAAGTCTAGACACGTTTTCCTGCATTTATTGTATAAATAGTGTATAGACAAAAATTCATATCTTAGCGTATCTGTTACTGTAAACTTTTCCTGACACCTTCCGAAAATTTCTCCGTGATTTATGGAATTTGATATTATATGTACATATGTAAATTATGTATTGAAGAATACCAAACTAAATTCAAAAATCTAATTCATATCAAAAATCATCTCCCTAATTATACAAGATGGATCCCGTATCTAGTTCAAATTCCTTAAACTCCGACAGCTATTCCGATATGGATATTCACCTGAATTCCGAAGACAGTGTAACCGGAATGGATCAACCAATTAGCCATCATCTATTCTGGATGAATTAGGAATGGGTTCATAGTATACTTAATCATCGGAGACAAGAAGAAGGTGATCCCTTCCATCCACCACATTGCCCTCTTGGCGAAGAACCTGAAGCACTTACCGGCGAACCTGTTCGAGACACCATTTTCTCTCTCATTTCTAGAGTATCTCGCACGATAATATACTATCTCAAATTCTGGATCTTATTCATCCGCTCGTCCGAACCGCCAATCATCCCGGTGTAGTAGAAGAAGTCAACGAGCTTCGCGCTCGGGTAGTGGCTTTGGAGAATATGGTGCAAAGGTTACAAGCACCAGTAGCATCACCGGCATCAACAGTACCATCGACAACAACACCAACAGTACCATTACCACCAACAACAACATCCGCATCTCAAACCTCAACTTCACAATCTGTTCCACGAACATCAACGTCATACGCACCGTAGTTACCAAGAAATACCAGCAACAATAACCTATGAAGT
This sequence comes from Rutidosis leptorrhynchoides, assembly GCF_046630445.1. Lineage (NCBI taxonomy): Eukaryota > Viridiplantae > Streptophyta > Magnoliopsida > Asterales > Asteraceae > Rutidosis > Rutidosis leptorrhynchoides. The sequence goes on along the minus strand of NC_092335.1, from coordinate 679,796,702 downwards.
ATTAACTCATTTCCCCTGAAGAAATTTTATGTATATTTAATATATATGAATTTTGAAATCAAAATAAATCTTTTCGTACTAAGCTATTACGTGTGAATCTTAACTGGTAGGTACTACTCGGTTAGTTCATATTACTAATATGCAATGATGTACTTCCTTCCTTAACAACTTAACCATTGTTAACTACAATCTCTGTTTCAACCTAATGAATTCCATTTCATAATAAACCAAGTGTATTAATCAATTACATAATTGATTTTACATTTTCAATTTCGATATACTCGAAACTTTCCATAAAACATCATCTGTGCCTTATACGGTTCACAAAAATTCCACGACCACCAACATCCTTCACTGAGGAATATCAATAAGAATAAATAATGAAGTGTTGATTTCATTAGTGAAAAACTCCGCAAAGATTATGTAATCTTTAATATTTTAGAGATTAATCATTTCTAAGTAAAGTCGAAAATCAAATGAGTTTAATATGATATTAACTCATTAAATCCGTATTAGATCTGAAGAAATATACATACATATATTTTCATAAAGACTGTAACGAAAATTTTTTTGTACAAAATATTACTTGTGAAATCTTTAACGGGTAGGTAATTCCCGGGAAATATATAAGTTCACAATTAATATGTTATACTGTACATTCTTCAACTTTGATTCAAAAAAATTATTAACTATGCTCACAGTGATATACAATCGTTTCCATACAAATTCAATTACATTTTCTGATATTAACGGATCAGAATCCAAGTCAAGATTTAACGGGTGACATCATTCTTAGATCTCTACATCTTTCAAAGCTATACTTTGACTTCAAAAATGTGAAAGATCCTTTAGCATTGTTATTACTGAAAATAATATTGCAATCCCTTTTCAAAGTATCTAGTTTTTCCACACTTTCAACCAGTCAACTTCGACTTTTCATATTAACCTTATTATAACCTTGACATATACGTTCTTGTTACTGGGGAACCTTTCATGTTCCACCACATTAGTAGTAAATTTACCAATAACCTCATTGATCCTTGATCTTCCGAAAAATCATTATACTCATTGAAACCCTATCATATACTCATCCACATCTTGTAACAATAATTGCCATACCAACTATCGGGAATTAGCAATCAGTATTTTGAATCTTGCAGCATTTTCTACGACAACAGTTATATATAGATAACATCTATCTTCTAGACTTACAGACTTCGAATGTGAAGTTTCTGAAAAACACCCCAAACTATGAAACTAGTTCTCCGAATTTTGGAAAAATGCTGATGAAGCAGCAAAAACTGTAAACGACTTTAACAGTCAAAAGTTTGATGACAAAGAATAGTATAGTGGTAAAGCTGAGAAAAAGAGAAGGTTTGGAACTGGAAAACGGATTGAGCAGACCATGAAGGAGGCTGTGGATAAATCACAAAGACGAAATCTACCTTCAAAGAATACAAATGATTCAGTGTCTACTGAAATCCTTAGCAAATACCTTACTCCTTACTCTAAAACCTTTGCGGACAATATTCTTCATCATCATCTTATCTTAAATATTCTAAGATATCATCGTATCTTCCATTATAAATATCCTCCATATTTCTAAGATATTTTCATAACTATTCTTATCTAAAATCATTCATCTCTTCGCGCTATCTGTGTTACATCATAAAGAAACTATTTTAGTTTCTAAAATCTGAAAGAAAAAAAAAATTCGAAAAATGAATGTTTTGAAGTAGTGTTGGGAACTGAAGCATGAATTAGTATAATATAATGACACTTGATCAACGTGATTATATTACAATAAGTCATGCTGAGTTTCTAATGGAACATGACGATTCACAGACCATATCGTCATCATGTGTCATGTTACACGACTCTTACATTCTACCTCATCTCCAAACGTATCAAGAACATAATTTCTTGATAGTCCTATCTTTTCCATTGAATTATGGTAATTTGACAAATCAAGACCGTGCCATTATCATTTCCTTCCTAGAACATTAACAATGTTCATTCCGAAATTTATATATGCGAATTCTGGACCATTACAAGAGATGCCTAATCACAAGAAGAAGAAACGAAGGGACAAAGCTCCGAAATATAATGGAGAATATAAAGCCCGATAACAACCCCGAAATTACAAACCGTGTATATCAATGCGTATAGCAATATAAAGACACGGGAGAATGAAAAACACTATAACCCCAAGGTAATAGTAGAAGAAAATAACTTCCTCTGGTGGCAGATGAAAAAGAAGAATGAAGGATACGATATCCAGGAAAATATCAAGAATCAGAACTCGATTAAGCATTTTCACAATCTATTGGGATGTATGAAATAAGAAAGAAGATTATAGGAGTGGTGAAAATAAATGAAACGGAAGAGGTCAATTTATAGCGAAATATCAGACATAGCAATCGAGGCAGATTACGCATTTAATCAAAGAAAATCCTAATTTCCGCAAATTCCGAAGAATCAAATCTTATATAGATTATGAAGATTTTCTATTCCTTAAATTCCAGAAATCAATCGTTAATACGTCAAAAGTTAAGATGAATCTCTATTCCCTCATTTCACTTTATTACGATAACTTCCCTCACACGCTTCGAGTAATTGGATTGTTTTATCCATATTATTCAACGGTGATAAAAATTCTATTTATCAACACATATTCGTCATGAAAACAATTTAATTGTTAGCCATGACGACCTCACCCAAATTTCGGGACGAGATTTCTTTAACGGGGAGGTACTGTGATGACCCAGAAATTTTTGACCAAATTTAAACTTAATCTTTAACGTTTTCGACACGATAAGCAAAGTCTATGAAGTTGAATCTCAAAATTTTAAACTATTCAAATACCCTTCGATTTTTCTCAACGATTCGCAAACAATTATATGTAAATAGATACATATATATACTATAACTTGAAAACGTAACAAAGTGTTATGAAAATGATACTGTGCATTAACCTTATTGGTTTGATTATCTGATTGATATTTAGATAAGTTAACTAAAACGTTTAAGATGAACCAGTAAAACACTAATTTGCTACAGTATTTTTGAATTGCTACAGTACCCGAAAAGCTACAGTGTTTTCAAAAATCACTATTTGCTACAGTAAAAAAACTTTGCTACAGTAAAACACTATTTTAAAATGAAAATGTATATATGTATATGTATATAACGAGACGATAATTTATAGAAGTAAATGACCAAAATACTCGAAAGTTTAAGATATACTTCGAGTGATATAATTTAGGGATAATTTAAGGCTATATTTTGACAAAGGTACGTGACACGAAACGTAAAATGCAAGTTTTCTAAGCGTACAAAAATGCGTTCGAGAAACCGGAACTGGGACATAAGTCGAGTGATGACGTACGACTTATCGGAACTAAAATTATTAATCAACTATGCACATGAATTTAATATAATATATAATTAATTATTTAAATTAAATATATTATATATATTATATAAAAACATGACGACAAGCAAAAAGTTAAGAAAATGTGAGCTAGAATCCTAGGCCATGCGATCGCATGGCCATTACACACAAAAACCATGCGATCGCATGGGGTCTAAAATCTGGCCACATCTATAAATTCGCACGAGTTCGTTTCAGTTTTTCATTTCCTTTTCTATCTATCTCTGTATTATTATTATTATTTATATTATTATTATTATTATTATTATTATTATTATTATTATTATTATTATTATTATTATTATTATTATTATTATTATTATTATTATTATTATTATTATTATTATTATTATTAAGATTAATAATATTAATCTTATTATTATTAGTATTATCAGATATCGTTACCGTTATTATTAGTATTTTACATAAAATATTACGACGAGGTTATGGCCAAACAATTTCAAAATGAGTTTTCGAGCGGGATAGAGCTAAGGAAAATATGGGTTATTACTAAGGAGGTTATGGGTATTGTTCGAGGGTTTTGTTCACAAGTCAAACCTAGTGTTTATCATCTCTGTTGCGTCTACGTACTTTCCTGCAATATTGAATCTCAATATTGATACGTAAGCATTCATATCTTATCTTTTATATATTAATAGAGTATCCATGTCTAGTGCTCGAGTATAAATGTTTATGCATGCTTGTATGCTTAATTTCGTCGTTAAACAGTTTATTATGAATCATTATATTACTGGTAAAAGATATATGATATACATGTTTTTGGAAAGCTGGCGCAAAATCAATAACTTTTCATTTAGATATCGAATAGTTTAGATGAATGGATTAAAAGATATAATCAACTGAATTATGATTGACATTAATTGGAATCGTTCTTGAATCTGCAATTGATATTTAAACAACTTGTTTGTAAGATTAATAAATTGGATTTTTGAATATTACCAGTCGAATAAATGAATCCTTATATAAAACACGTCTCGTTTTGTTAAGCAACTGTCAAAATTGACTTTTTGAAATGACTGTGGATAACTATTGTATGTCGATCTCGAGCATTAGGATTGTGATACACTATGAACTGACCTAGCTTGATAGACATTTATTGACCAACATATGTTCTCTAGGTTAAGATCTACAGTTATTTGATAATCCGAGTTTCAGTCACATTTTGGTGAACGACGTTATATGCTGCTAAGGTGAGTTTCATTGCTCCCTTTTTAATTGCTCTTGCAATCTATATTTTTGAGCTGAGAATACATGCACTTTATTTTAAACGTAATGGACATAAGTACATACTAAATTCTACACTGAGTTTGAACCGAAAATCCCTTAGCTTTGGTAACTAGTAACTGCCAGTTATAAGAACTGGTGGGCGCGAGTAGTTGTATATGGATCCATAGGGCTTGACATCCCCGTCTATTCCAGGTATAGAAACCCTAGCCTGAACTATAAAACAGACGTATACTATTTGAGTTTAGTACACGTTGGATTGCGTGTATTGTACATGTTGGTTGCATGTATGTTAAAGCAGGGGTACTTATTATAACATTAAAAGCTTAGTTACCAGGGTGCTCAATCTTGTAGAATATTTTGATAAACGTTTCTGGATGAAACAACTGAAATCTTGTGATCCACCTTTATATACAGATTATGCGAAACACTAAAACTATGAACTCACCAACCTTTGTGTTGACACTTATTAGCATGTTTATTCTCAGGTTCCTAGAAGTCTTCCGCTGTTTGCTTATATGTTAGACAAGCTATGTGCATGGAGTCTTACATGGCATATTTATCAAGGAAACGTTGCATTCACCAAATCATCACCATGTATCTTATTTTGACCGCATTGTCAATGGAAGTACTATTGTAAACTATTATTTACGGTGATTGTCTATATGTAGAAATCATCAGATGTCGAAAACCTTTGATTTAAATATTCATTTATGGTGTGCCTTTTCAAAAAATGCAATGTTTACAAAACGTATCATATAGAGGTCAAATACCTCGCAATGAAATCGATGAATGACGTGTTCGTCCATATGGATTTGGAGCGATCGTCACATCATCATTCCGGGACAACTTCGGACATGATAAATTCGCCATCATTCCGGGAAAACTTCGGACATGATAAATTCGCCATCATTCCGGGAAAACTTCGGACATGATAAATTCACCATCATTCCGAAAAAACTTCGGACATGATAAATTCGCCATCATTCTGGGAAAACTTCAGACATGATAAATTTCGCCATCATTCTGGAAAAACTTCGGACATGATAAATTCGTCATATTCGATTTCAATAATTCAACCATAGAATGTAGTTTCGATTAATTGTGTCTATTTTGTAAAACAATTATAAGGGCATTTCATGTATTCGCAGTTCAAAATATATTTCAAAAGCATTTAATAAAGCAGTTGTAAAAACAGCGCATGTTAAAAATGTAAAGAGTAAAAGGGAATCAAATGAACTCACCATACTATATTTTGTAGTAAAAATACATATGATGACATTAAACAAGTGTAGGGTTGGCCTCGGATTCACGAACCTATTTCAATTATATATATTAAAACATAGAATAACATTTAGACAAATTTATATATATATTATTATTTATTAATAAATAACTTAATTATATATATTTATTTATTTTATATAGATACTTAATATTTATATATTAAATTTTTATTAAAGTGTTTAATATAATGTCTGTCATTTATGATAAAACATAGAATAACAATTGGGTTTTGTTGTTGTTGTTGTTGTTGTTGTATAGATATGATGTATGTAATAAATATAGTTATTTATAAAAAAAATTATTTATTTGTTATTATAATAATAATGTAGTAATGATAATAATAATATTAGTAATTCATTAAATTGTAACTTAATTATTAGTTTAATCAATGTCATGATAATATTTGTATCAAAATCTATATATTTTTATATTCATAATAATAATATTATTGTTAAAAATAATAATAATAGTTCTAATAATAATAATTTTACTAATGATGATAATAATAATAATACTTATTTTAATAAATATAAAGATAGTAATAATAATAATAATAATAATAATAATAATAATAATAATAATAATAGTAATAATTATTATTATTATTATTATTATTATTATTATTATTATTATTATTATTATTATTATTATTATTATTATTATTATTATTATTATTATTATGATAATACCTAATATAAAGAATATACGCGTTTTATTTAGGGTTCTCAAACACCTCGAACCAGATCGAGATAGTAGAAGCACCCCGTAGAGAGAAGTATCATCATCGATTCAATCCATCAACAATCATCATCGTCATTATCGATCTTCTTCATCCTCGCTTCCCGATTTTAACAGGAACAGAAGAAAGATAATGTAGTCATTCGGTGGATTTTTGGGGTTGAATACGAATAAGAAACAGAACAATTTCAATCTTGTGGGTTTCGGTTATCAAACTTTATCAATAGCAGGTAATTGATTCATTATTATTCTTTTAATTTCCTTCATTCTTCTATAAATTTATTCTGTATTTTATTTATTTATTTATTTATTTATTTATTCTGAATCGAACATGAACATTAACAATGGGGGTTTTAATTGATATTGATGATGAATCGGGGTATTTTAAAATAGGTGGTGATGGAGATTGATTGAGAGGTTTGATTGAACAAATACCCTAAATAGAAACTGCAAACGTGTAGCAGCAACATGGAATTTACAGGTCTGATAATGATTGTTTGCAGGGTGTTGATTGAATCACTATGTTTACAAAGTCTCCTTCGGTCCTTATTGATTCGTCTGGAAAGATATCCAAGTCATAATCAGTCAACAGGTATATCTATATTTATGTGATAAACCTTGATTTATCTTACCGACCCGTTTTAGTTTGGATTACACTTAACAGTTAGAGTCTTAATGATTTTAAGGTTCACTAACTGTTTTTACATGCTAAAAGGTTATGATATTAGTTTACAGACTATCTTGTATTGATTCGTTTGTGGTTTCGTTATAATGAGAGTATGGAAATTGTGTTGCTAAATAACAGACATGGGCAGGTTGGTTAGGAGTGGAAACAAAGCAGTTTGGTTTGTAATTGCAACAACCACATGACCCCGGAACGATCTCTTTTATAGGCAACCCTTGGATCAAGGATGAAGGTATTACATCAGATATTTGTATCAATTTATTTTATGTAGTTTAAGTGATATCTTATATATTTATTAACCATACTCTTACTATTTCCTGTTTATATATATATATATATATATATATATATATATATATATATATATATATATATATATATATATATATATATATATATATATATATATATATATATATATGTGTGTGTGTGTGTGTGTGTGTGTATGTGTGTGTGTGTGTGTATTTTATCATGTGCTTTAACAGAATTCAAGGGTTTTGTGGGTGGTTTTTCTTAATTATATCTAACTGTAGTTGCAGAACAGAATAACAAAAGTGACGGGGCTTCGGTTGTTGTCTTACCATAATTGCAGCCGTAGCATTTGAAGATAATGGTTATTGTAATGGTAATTGAACTGTAGAAATAGTTCGAGCAGGTGGGGTTTTTGTTGGGTGCTTTCTGTTGTAACAGGTTGTGAGTATCGGCAGCAAGAAGTGTCGAGCAACGATAGATGTGCAGGTGATTTAATGATGACTGTTTTAGTGATAATTGTAGAGTGGTAGCAGGTGTTCTAAAGTGAGTATTTATGCCTTGTTTGCCAGAACCAAAGAAGAGCAAGGAAGGAGGTGATTGTGGCGAGTTAGTGAAGTTTTTGAAGTATGCAGATATCTATATGTCTTGTATACATATAATTAAGACAGACTGATATTGAAAATTTAGATAGATAGGAATATGTAAAGATTGTCAAGGATAGAAAGTGTTTGATAACGATTGATAACAAAATTTTAGAAAGTGGATGTAAATGGTCGATATTTTCAATTGTGGGGTTAGTGTAAAGGTGATGTCTTGATTCATGAATTCCTATTCTATGTAATTTGTATACTTCTATCAATATAATATAATACAGGTAGTGGGTGTGAAATAAATGAGAAAGGTGGTGTTTGATTTGTTGAGTGGGTTTTGTTTTTGGTGGGTGTCATTCCATGAGTATATATAAAAATTAAAGTGTACGAATCAAACAAGTGTGCAAGTTGGTGTCTGTGTAAAGAAGGAAATTGAGGATATAGACAAGATGGTGGGTTTCATAAATATGGATATCTATATGTACATACAATATAGAATGATGTAGTGGATGGAATCAAATCACAAACAAAAACAGGAATCGATAATAATAACAATAAAGTAATAATAAAAATAAGAATCCTAAAGTCTATGGTGAATTGATATGTAACGGATTAAAAGTGTTAAGTAGTTACTGAGATTGGATTCTAGTTTAAATTGAAATCTCCAAATAGCAATGAATTAGATTGTTGTGGGGTTTATGATGGTGATCTCAAATATCTATATATGCATATTATATGTTTGTAAATTGGAAATCGATTAGAAACACAATCAGATACAATAGCATAGTGGTAATTAATTGTTTATGGATTCGACAGAGTATTGAGTCAAGGAGGAACCAACAAAAGAATAAAGTAGATAATAATTTGAAACAAACTCTTATAATATGATCTGATTTCATAATTTAAATTTAATTAATATTAATAATTAATATTTTTAATATTATTACTTTTAATATTATTATGAATAATAAGGATATTAATAGAAATAATAATTATTAATGATAAATTTTTTTTTAAATAAAACTGATAATTTTTAGTAATAGTAATATTAATATAACCACTAATTCATTTTTATATTTCAAATATATTTCTCTCTCTCTCTCTCCCCCTCTCTCTATATATATATATATATATATATATATATATATATATATATATATATATATATATATATATATATATATATATTAAATATATACTTACCTATTTACAAATACTTGTTCGTGAACCATCGAGGACAGTCGAAGAGTAATTGAATATATTAAAACACTTCAAAATTTTGAGACTTAGTTTAACGGACTTTGCTTATCGTGCCGAAATCATATAAAGGTTTACGTTTAAATTTGGTCGAAAATTTCCGGGTCGTCACAGTACCTACTCGTTAAAGAAATTTCGTCCCGAAATTTGAGTGTGGTCATCATGGTTAATAATAAGAATGTTTTCCTGACGAATATGAGCTGATAAATAGAGTTTTATTACTATTGAGTAATATGGATAAGATAATTCGACTATTCGAAAAGTACGGGTGAAACTATCACAAAAGTGTGAAAATGAGTAAATGCAGATTCGTCATATCTTTTGGTGTAGATATGATTGATTTCCGGAGTTCAAGGGATTCAGAGAAAATCTTGGTAATAATATTTGATTCTTCGGTAATTAAGGAAATTAGATTCCTCTTTGGTTAAATGCAATGATCTGTCTCGATTGCTGTATCTGATATTTCATTATAAATCTACTCACTTCGTTTTCTTTATGTTTTGGGGTTCCACTCTTTTGTTTTCTCTTCCCGACTTTAAGTCAAGTGAATAATGGTCCAGAATTCGTAGATATGAAGTTTCGAATGAACATAACTAATGTTCTAAGAGAGATTGTAATAGCACGATCTTGATTGGTTAAATTACCATAATTCAAGAGAAAAGATAGAACTATCAAGAAAATATGTTCCTGATATGTTTGGTGATTAAGTAGAATATAAGAGTCGTGCAACATGGCACATGATGACGTTATAGTCTGTGAATCATCATGTTTCATTAGAAACTCAGCATGACTTACTGTAATATAATCATGTTGGCCATGCGTCATTATATTATACTAACCCATGCTTCAATTCCCAACACTTCTCCACAATTCATTCATAATTAAAACTCAAATTTTATAGAAGGATAGAAACTAAAATAGTTTCTTTTATGATGTAACATAGATAGCACGAGGAGATAGATAATATCGGACAAAGATATATATGAAGGTATCTTTAGAAATATCGAAGATATTTATAACAAAAGATACGATGATATCTAAAAAAATAATTAAGATTAGAAGATGATGCAGAAATTTGTCCGCCATAATTTGGAATAAGTAAGAGCAAGATATTCGTTAAAAGGTTTCAGCAGATACTGAATCATTTGTATTCGTTAAGTACAGGTTTAGTCTTTGTGATTTGTCAATAGTCTCCTTCATAGTTTGCTCAATTTGTTTTTCAGTACCAAATTTTCTATCGAGCGTTCCCAACATTCCATTCTTTATTATCAAACTTTTGGCCGTTTAGACCATCTACGATTTTGCTGTTTCCTCTGCATTTAATGCTACCATATCTGAATCATCAGTTATCAATCCGAGGTGGTTTCAAAAGAATTGTGTTTTTAGATGATTAAACACTGATGGTAATATGGTGAAATATAAAAGGTTCCTCCAGTAATGATGATGAATGGCAAACTTATATATCAAAGTTATAATAATGGTTTATTCGAATGAAAGGTTGAAATTGAGTTGTTGAAGCTGTGACAAAATTGGCTAATTTGAAAAGGGATTGCAAAGTTATTTTCGGTGATAACAACGTTAAAGGAGCTAGCACAGATATGTGTTAAATGTTTACTCAGGTTCCGAGTGTTTTTTTTAGGTGCATAACTATATGCATAAATCTTTTCTTCCGTAGATGAAGTGTGGTTGGTTCATCCTCTCGATTGAGGTGTTTTCAAGAATCATGATAGATTTGAACGCTGATTGTAATCGTCAAGATACAAATGAGGCTTAAGGTGAAATCAAGTGGCAAACTTGAAGAGTTGTTTAGTTTCATATGTTATAATCAATATTTTAATTCATTTTAATTGTCCAATATCATTAGTCCACAGTTCGTAGTCCACAATTAGTAGTACAACAATTCATATATAGTTTAATATATAATATTCAAATTAATTAATACGTGTCGTGACCCATTATATACATGTCTCAGACTCGATCACAACTCAAAGTATATATATTATTGTAGAATCAACCTCAACCCTGTATAGCTAACTCGATCATTACTGCATATAGAGTATCTATGGTTATTCCAAATAATATATATAGATTCGTCGATATGATATGTCAAAACCTTGTATACGTGTCCCGATATTTAAAATGCTTAAATAACAGTATTTAAATGACGATAAATAAAGTGCGTAAAATAAATAACAGAAATTAAATGACGATAAATAAAATTGCGATAAATAAATGTAATAAAGAATTAACAGTTAGCTAGGAACAATTAGCTAGGATTTTGTTAGCGTGGATTCTTAACAAAATTTCTAACAAATTTTATTTTGTCCAATGTTTTCTTCATTATGCCACTTGTTGGATTCTGATAGGTCAAAATCCAAATATGAAATTGAATGAAAAAGGTTATTCTGCGGTGAACGGATACGTATATCGGTGGTTGTAAATAGGATAGTAAATGACTGTTGAATTAGATTTGAAAGAACGTACAGTGTAACTTATTAATGTGAAATCTAAATATTCCTCGGGTATTACCTACCCGTTAAAATATTTTCACCATTAACAGTTTGTACAAAAGAATTTTTAATTACAACCTTTATGAAAACATATATACATATATATTTTCTTCAGATGTAATCATGGATTTAATGAGTTAATATGATATTAATCTCATTTGATTTACCGTTAGAACTAGAATACATAATCTCTAAAACATTAGAGATTACATAATCATCATGAAGAACGAAGATGTAGAACGTCATGTAGAACGATGATTATACTCGAGGTACAGAATGAGGTGTTGAGGCATGTGATGTTGAAGCTTGGGTTGTAGGTGGTACTGGTATTGATATTGGTGATACTGTTGGTGCCAGTGATGTTGTTGAAGCTGGTACGTTTTGCACTATATTTTCCAAGGCTACAACTCGGGCGTGAAGCTCATTGACTTCTTCTATTATACCAGGATGATTGTCGGTTCGGACGAGCGGATGAATGAGGTTTAGAATCTAAGATAGTATATGATCGTGACGAGATACTCTGGAAATGAGAGAGAAAATAGTGTCTCGAACAGGTTCGCCGGTAAACGCTTCAGGTTCATTGTCAAGAGGAGAATTCGGTTGGTGGAAGGGATCGCCTTCTTCGCGTCTCCATTGATTAAGTCGACTACGAACCCATCAGATGAATTGGGGATGGCTGATTGGTTGATTCATTCTGGTGACACTGCTTCCAGAGCTTAGGTGAACATCCATGTCGGAATAGCTGTCGGATTCCGAAGAACTTGAACTAGTGGCGAGTTCCATTTCGTACAATTGAGTAAAGGGTTTTTCGGTATGAAATGATTTTCGGCTATCGGATGGTATTCTAATTACATAGAATATATATATATATATATATATATATATATATATATATATATATATATATATATATATATATATATATATATATATATATATATATATATATATATATATATATAGAAAAAAAAATTTCGTAGAATACGGAGGAATTTACAGAATATGTCAGGCAAAGTTTACAGTAACAGATACGCTAAGATATGAATTTTTATCTATACACTATTCATGCAATCAATGCAGTAAGATGTGTCTAGACTAAGAATGATAAGCAGGTAATTTTTGACAAGAAATGATAAGCAAAACTTTTGACATGCAGAAACGGTCGAAGTCCAGACTCACTAATGCATCTAAACAACTATCAGTTAGACACACTAATGCAAGACCTGGTTCACTAAGACCACCGCTCTGATACCAACTGTCGTACCCCGTCCTAATCCATCTGGACAAAGTCCATATCGATTACAAACGATTCACAATAGATTACATCGTGAGGTACTTGACCTCTATATGATACATTTTACAAACATTGCATTCGTTTTTGAAAAGACAATCTTTCATTACATCGAAAGTTGACGGCATGCATACCATTTCATAATATATCCAACTATACCTGACTTAATAATAATCTTGATGAACTCAACGACTCGAATGCAACGTCTTTTGAAATATATCATGAATGACTCCAAGTAATATCTTTTAAATGAGCAAATGCACAGCGGAAGATTTCTTTCATACCTAAGAATAAACATGCTTTTAAGTGTCAACCAAAAGGTTGGTGAGTTCATTAGTTTATCATAACAATCATTTCAATTATTTTAATAGACCACAAGAATTTAATTTCCTTTTCTCATAAATATCATGCATGCAAAAATCATTCATATGGATTGAACACCTGGCAACCGACATTCACAAGATGCATATAAGAATATCCTCATCATTCCGGGACAACTTCGGACATGATAAATTCGCCATCATTCCGGGAAAACTTCGGACATGATAAATTCGCCATCATTCCGAGAAAACTTCGGACATGATAAATTCGCCATCATTCCAGGAAAACTTCGGACATGATAAATTCGCCATCATTCCGGGAAAACTTCGGACATGATAAATTTTGCCATCATTCCGGGAAAACTTCGGACATGATAAATTCGTCATATTCGATTTCGATAATTCAACCATAGAATGTAGTTTCGATTAATTGTGTCTATTTCATAAAACAATTATAAGGGCATTTCATGTATTCGCAGTTCAAAATATATTTCAAAAGCATTTAATAAAGCATTTGCAAAAACAGCGCATGTATTCTCAGTCTCAAAAATGTAAAGAGTAAAAGGGAATCAAATGAACTCACCATACTGTATTTTGTAGTAAAAATACATATGACGACATTAAACAAGTGTAGGGTTGGCCTCGGATTCACGAACCTACATCAATTATATATTAAAACATAAAATAACTTTTAGACAAATTTATATATATATATATATATATATATATATATATATATATATATATTATTTATTAATAAATAACTTAATTATATATATTTATATATTTTATATAAATACTTAATATTTATATATTATATTTTTATTAAAGTGTTTAATATAATGTATGTCATTTATGATAATTATTATATATTAATGATTAAAAATATCATATAATGTTTTAAAATTAATACCTATATATATATATATATATATATATGATTATATTACAATATAGATTATATATAACTTAATCAATATTATATAATTATAACCTTTTATTTAAAAATAGTATTTAATAATACTTTTTTTTGGGGTGGTGAAATGACTTGTTTTTATTCTCGAGTAAGGGAAGGATTATCTACATCTCACCTTCCCCATACCCTACTCAGGTGGTATTGAGTTTTGTTGTTGTTGTTGTTGTTGTTGTTGTTGTTGTATATATATGATGTATGTAATAAATATAGTTATTTATAAAAAAAAATTATTTATTTGTTATTATAATAATAATGTAGTAATGATAATAATTATATTAGTAATTCATTAAATTGTAACTTAATTTTTAGTTTAATCATTGTCATGATAATATTTGTATCAAAATCTATATATTTTAATATTCATAATAATAATATTATTGTTAAAAATAATAATAATAGTTCTAATAATAATAATTTTACTAATGATAATAATAATAATAATAATAATAATACTTATTTTAATAAATATAAAGATAGTAATAATAATAATAATAATAATAATAATAATAATAATAATAATAATAATAATAGTAACTATGATAATACATAATATAAAGAATATAAGCAGTGTCATTGCAACAACCACATAACCCCGGAACGATCTCTTTTATAGGCAACCCTTGGATCATGGATGAAGGTATTACATCAGATATTTGTATCAATTTATTTTATGTAGTTTAAGTGATATCTTATATATTTTATAACCATACTCTTACTCTTTCCTATATATATATATATATATATATATATATATATATATATATATATATATATATATATATATATATATATATATATATATATATATATATATATATATATATTATCATGTGTTTTAACAGAATTCAAGGGTTCTGTGGGCGGTTTTTATTAATTATATCTAACTGTAGGTGCAGAACAGAATAACAAAAGTGACGGGGCTTCGGTTGTTGTCTTACCAGAATTGCAGCCGTAGCATTTGAAGATAATGGTTATTGTAATGGTAATTGAACTGTAGAAATAGTTCGAGCAGGTGGGGTTTTTGTTGGGTGCTTTCTATTGTAACATGTTGTGAGTATTGATAGCAGGAAGTGTCGAGCAACGATAGATGTGCAGGTGATTTAATGATGACTGTTTTAGTGATAATTGTAGAGTGGTAGCAGGTGTTCTAAAGTGAGTATTTATGCCTTATTTTCCAGAACCAAAGAAGAGCAAGGAAGGAGGTGATTGTGGCGAGTTAGTGAAGTTTTTGAAGTATGCAGATATCTATATGTCTTGTATACATATAATTAAGACAGACTGATATTGAAAATTTAGATAGATAGGAATATGTAAAGATTGTTAAGGATAGAAAGTGTTTGATAACTTTTGATAACAAAATTTTAGAAAGTGGATGTAAATGGTCGATATTTTCAATTGTGGGGTTAGTGTAAAGGTGATGTCTTGATTCATGAATTCCTATTCTATGTAATTTGTATACTTCTATCAATATAATATAATACAGGTAGTGGGTGTGAAATAAATGAGAAAGGTGGTGTTTGATTTGTTGAGTGGGTTTTGTTTTTGGTGGGTGTCATTCCATGAGTATATATGAAAATTAAAGTGTACGAATCAAACAAGTGTGCAAGTTGGTGTCTGTGTAAAGAAGGAAATTGAGGATATAGACAAGATGGTGGGTTTCATAAATATGGATATCTATATGTACATACAATATAGAATGATGTAGTGGATGGAATCAAATCACAAACAAAAACAGGAATCGATAATAATAACAATAAAGTAATAATAAAAATAAGAATCCTAAAGTCTATGGTGAATTGATATGTAACGGATTAAAAGTGTTAAGTAGTTACTGAGATTGGATTCTAGTTTAAATTGAAATCTCCAAATAGCAATGAATTAGATTGTTGTGGGGTTTATGATGGTGATCTCAAATATCTATATATGCATATTATATGTTTGTAAATTGGAAATCGATTAGAAACACAATCAGATACAATAGCATAGTGGTAATTAATTGTTTATGGATTCGACAGAGTATTGAGTTTAGGAGGAACCAATAAAAGAATAAAGTAGATAATAATTTGAAACAAACTCTTATAATATGATCTGATTTCATAATTTAAATTTAATTAATATTAATAATTAATATTGTTAATATTATTACTTTTAATATTATTATGAATAATAAGGATATTAATAGAAATAATAATTATTAATGATAAATTTTTTTTAAATAAAACTGATAATTTTTAGTAATAGTAATATTAATATAACCACTAATTCATTTTTATATTTCAAATATATATATATATATATATATATATATATATATATATGTATATATTTAAATATATACTTACCTATTTACAAATACTTGTTCGTGAATCATCGAGGACAGTCGAAGGGTAATTGAATATATTAAAACAGTTCAAAATTTTGAGACTTAGTTTAACGGACTTTGCTTATCGTGCCGAAATCATTTAAAGGTTTAAGTTTAAATTTAGTCGGAAATTTCCGGGTCGTCACAACTTGAGCTTTTTAGGATCGTTGAGGGTGTTGGGAACTCGGTGTGAGTTTGATAACCGATGGAAGATATCGAGCTAGTGGGAGTTAGTCAACTAGTAGAGTTGTGGAGATGTTTCTACGATGTCGTTCTCCAATGTTCTTAAGATTAGCGTGATGATTACGGGTAACACTTGGGCTTCGGGTACTTGCTTTACTGTAACAACCCTGCTTTTTCCGTCACTTCCGTCAACCTTCTGTTAATTTATTTAACGGCGATTACTTGACGTTTATGTGTTTATGTGTAATGAATACCTTTACTTGATCCTTGGAGGGTTACAATAATTAATATGGGTTAATATTAATTCAAATAAATATTTCAGATAAAGAAATACGATAAAAACGATACGGTTTTGATAACTACTTTTCGAGCTACGAAACGCTCGGGTTTATTTTAATAATTAATTTATTAATTATTAACTTTTTAAAAATATTTAATTTATTGGGTTTTTAATAAATTAAACGATTGGTTGCATTTTAACGATCGGTTTAGCGTTTCGGGCCTTCAGTACGTCTAAACGGCACTTGAAACGAGCCACGAGTACGCGCTTTGACAAAACATGAGTGTTGGTTGAATGTGGGTCAATGAACTAAATGATAAACTTAAGTGTAATTAACCAAAGAATATGTTTTGATGATTACACATACATATGCATAAGTGATGACTGACATCTTAACATAAAACACGCAAGGTCACTAATCCATACTTTATCTTGCAAATGACCAAGTCAAACATAGGTTAAAGAATTAAATTAAAAGTTCAGTTAAACACACGGTCGAGGTACGGTCAACCGCATAGTCAACCGTGAAACCTCAAACTGAATTGCAACGCAGTTTTGTAAAAACAAGTTGCACGGTCGCCACCACGGTCAACCGCAGTGCGACCGCAGTTTTCTCTGTTAACATTTTCGACCAAATAAAGTTTGACTAGTTTTTGACATCTATAATTCATTAAACCTTTCTCAACATGCTTAGAATAGATGCCTTCTCCATACTCAAATGAGTTTTGGTCATAAAAACACTAATTGTGATTAATTACGCCTAATGACATCTTAATGACAAATTAACCAAGATTAGGCATAAAACATAAGTGTTAATCAACAACTTGTGATCTTAATTCTTATCCAGATATCCTTAGTATGATCATCAAGTACCAACAAACTTAAGCCAATGTCACTAGAAAAATGATTGCTATTAGAAATGACTTAGTGAGTAATTAAGGCTAAATGAGGAACAATGCTCTCAAGGTTAACTAGTAATTACTTGTAATCCTAAAATACACTTAGATACATTTAGGATGGTCACTAAGTCTCAACTAGAGATTGCTCTTCCCTTGTGCATGTGTTGGACATTAATGTGTGCTTACACATTAATCAAGCAATATGTTATATTGCAAATTAAACTTATTAAGTGCTTGAATTATAAGTTGTGCAAGCATCTATATGATTGATCCTAGAATAACTATCTCTTACTATGTGAGTGTTACTTGCTACTTGTCAATATGGTTAATACTCATAAACTTGTCAACTTGATTAATATGTTTGCTATGTGCTCATTAGTTAGGATTCAAGTGACTAACCTACTCCAATAGATTAAGTGTAAAATGGTTCACAATAAAAGTATAGTCAATTGTCTATTTGGTCTAGTCTAAGTAACTAAGGGTGATTGCTTATGACTTAACTTTGATGTCTCTACATACTTCATGATTATCTTATAGAGACATTATTCAATTAAACTAAACTTAAAAAAGAACATAACTTGTGATTAATTGAAACTAGGAAGTTAATGACATGGTGACTAGTCTTTAGAATTGAACCAAGAGCATTAAAGGGACTAACTAAGTCTTGAACAAACTGAGATTTCCCAAAATATCAATCATGAAACTTCTCCAAGAATGTTGGGTTTGCCACTTTTGGAATGATTAGTCACTTTCATGCATTAAGACCAAATCTCACACACTTAATGCATATAGTACTTGTATAGGATGTTTGGTTTCTTTTGCAGGTGCTAGAAGGAGCAAAGGTGCCAAAATGTGGTGTTCAAATTTGAGTCAAACGGCTATACAACGGATACTAAATTTAGACTGGAGCATGCACGGTCGCACCACGGTCGACCGTGACGGCAACCGTGTGTCAACGGCTACTTTTTGAATCTCACTATATAAGGCAAATATTTAAGAGCATTTGAAGCTGGCCCTCTTGCATATTTCAAAGGCTTATTTCCAGTGATCATAAGTGCATCAATTACTACTCAAATGTGATCAAGCAAGAGAAGATTCTATGATCTCATAGATATAGAATTGGGTTGTTGTAAACTTACTAATCAAAATCATTTATCTTGTGAGTTTACTTAATGTAATATATGTCCTAGAATTGTCTTAGGATCATCATTGCAAAGTGTATAAGTCTTGTAACTTCAATTAGTAGAAGCATAGGCTAGCTTAGTGATCTACTTCCTTAAAGGGACTTAGGAAGTTGATTAATCTTATTTGGAGATTAATACTTGTCCAAGGTGAAGACAAGTTGATCTAGGTTGGAGTTGATCTTTCAAAGGGATAGAAAGATTAGGTTTGTTGTCTACCAAAGAAGTTGAAGACTTGTAAATCAGATCTCCACCGAATTTGGAGAAAAGTGCTTAGTGAAGCAACAAATCCCGATTAGTGTAATCGGGGAGTGGATTAAGGTGGATTAGTTAACATCCACCCGAACCACTATAAATCCTTGTGTCTATGTTCTTTACATTACTTCATTTATCATTTCGAACATATACACTACACACATCAAGTTTGAGTTGAGTTGGTTGATCAAAGTTAAATCGAATTTGGTGATCAATCGAAAAAGTGTTAAAAATGAATGAAGTAACTATTCACCCCCCCCCCCTCTAGTTACTTACAACGAGCCCGGGAGTAACCTCATTGGGCCATTCGGCCGAAACCCCATCCCCACCCCTTTTAATTTTAATTTTTGCAACTTAAGGGACTTATTTGTAATTAGTGATAATTAAACCCTAGTATAAATTAGAGTGTAAACCTAAACTACTCATAATCCCCTAATTAAAATTGCAGTCGCCATTCTTTTTCCTCCCTGCTGCTCTTCGACCTTCATCCCTCACACACCATCATTCAATTTTAATTTCTAGCCTAAACCTTCTACACGAACGTTGTAATTCCCTTCGTGCTCTACGCGTTGGTATAAACGATTTCTTGATCAAAGGTATAAATAGCTAACCCTAATTATTAAAATCTGATTTTTTTATTAAGGTTTCATGATTTAGGTTGTCTATTGCTCAAGTCTTGATGTTTGATGAATGCTAGATGCGAAAAATTACTCGTTTTGAGTGTTTAATGCTAAAACCGAATTTGTTTATTGAATGTACAGAAATTTTAATTTTTCAATTGCATGATATTAAGTGATAATTAGAATCCGCCGAAACCCCATCCCCACCCCTTTTAATTTTAATTTTTGCAACTTAAGGGACTTATTTGTAATTAGTGATAATTAAACCCTAGTATAAATTAGAGTGTAAACCTAAACTACTCATAATCCCCTAATTAAAATTGCAGTCGCCATTCTTTTTCCTCCCTGCTGCTCTTCGACCTTCATCCCTCACACACCATCATTCAATTTTAATTTCTAGCCTAAACCTTCTACACGAACGTTGTAATTCCCTTCGTGCTCTACGCGTTGGTATAAACGATTTCTTGATCAAAGGTATAAATAGCTAACCCTAATTATTAAAATCTGATTTTTTTTATTAAGGTTTCATGATTTAGGTTGTCTATTGCTCAAGTCTTGATGTTTGATGAATGCTAGATGCGATAAATTACTCGTTTTGAGTGTTTAATGCTAAAACCGAATTTGTTTATTGAATGTACAGAAATTTTAATTTTTCAATTGCATGATATTAAGTGATAATTAGAATCCTTGCGAAAAACTATTGATTTTAGGCTTTGGATTCGCTTGATTTCGTTTCCGGATGATCAAGTTATGTCCATTTAAAATTAACGTTGTGTTTTTGTTGTGTAATCAGAAATATGGGTTTGATAGACCACGAATTGGCTTGTAAAATTAATACCATTGGATAGATAATTTAAAAACACACAATTTACACTAGGATATCATGTTGTTTGCTTATGTATAACTTGAGATATGCTTGATTTAGTGAAAAATTGGATTTATACAGCACTTGCATGAAAACAGCCTTGTATGATAAAATGTGTTAACTTCTGTGTTTAAATATTTACATATTTGAAATTGACACAAAACGTACTTCACTTTTCTTGTAGATATCATAGTCTAATTGTATCTAGATCTTCGGATAACCGCGTGCGAATGTGACTAGCTAAATTAGAATCGAAGCCGCAATTTGCTCTCTGTTTTATACTCTATGGTTTGTGTTTATTGAATTAGCATGTAAGCTTCTGGAATATGAATTTTAACATGATATTTGACATATGGTTAGTTGATGAAAATCTCTGAAACCTTATGCATTGGGCACAATAGGGCCATACATTGTGTAAATTCTGAATTGAGCTGAAAACTGAACATTCAACTTGCACGAATAAACTGTACAAATTGGCTAAACAAAAATTGCTCAAATTTTGATATGTGTTAGTTTGAATTGTTCTTGAACCATTTCCACTGGTATTGTATCAATTGCATGTCACTAGCTCTGGTTATAGCCAAAACGAAATCAGTGCGCGGTCAGAAACTGACTTGGCAAACCATAAATGTACCCCTTCTGATTCCTGACTTTTAATTATCGTATGATACCCTAGCCAGACTTTTTGGAATCTATTTTGAGTATAATTATGATCTGTAGTTTTCCATGTTTACATTTATTTTGTACTATGAGATAATATGCTAAGTTTGCTACATGTACATGAACTTTGTGCACAACGATAAACTGTGATTGTGAAATTGACCATTTATGATCTAAAACGTGTTGGTTGACTTAGGTTTGACATGTTGACCAACATTTGACATGAACCTACTGATTTTGACCTTAGTTGACTACTTTAACCAAGTTTGACTTTTGGTTTGACTTCGGTTGACTTTGTTTGACTTGCATGATCTAGTTGACTATATGTTGACTTTTACTTTGAAACGCGTCGAGTCGAGCAATAAGACAACTTATACTATGAAACCACATTTGTTTAAGACATATTTATTAACCAACCTAAATACGTATACTTAGGTTGCATTACTCGGCACTAAACCGTACAAGTTATTTGTCCACTTTTCAATACGAGCTTTATTCAAAGGTGAGTCTACAGTCCCACTTTTTACATGTTTTTAGGGATGAGAATACACGCTGTTATACTTATATTATCAAATGCTTTTTGTATTGACATGAGTACTATATATGCATATTGAGTTTGTTCACAAAGCCTCTAGCTTGAATACTTTTAATACCATCGGTGTAAGCACAATTTAGCTGGATGGATCCGTTAGGTTGACAACCTTACCCTACATTATTAACTGTGGTGCATTTACTTCGAACATTAAATACGCTCGAACAAGTGTATAACATTTTATGAGGTAAAGGCGGGTATAATGGATTCTATACTCGGGTCATTGCTAGTATTCAGGTGCTCATAGATTATGCAAACGTTTCGCAACTTGGAGTTGTACTTGTAAAATCTCGTGGTCAATGGATTTAAACTATTTTTCTGATAACTGTTTTCAGATACTATGATACGTTACTTGAAATTGTGGTTTACAAACATTTGAAACTAGACATGGTAATGTCTACAATTATATGAAACGAAACTATTTTGATGTCACACATTTGGAACTTGACATCGCTGATTACGAACAGTTAACACTTGACATTGTTGTATGCAACTTTCAACATCAAACTTTGGTGGTCTTCCACAACTAAACATTTTCTGAAAGTCGTTTCCTAAACATACTGTATTGTTTACCTAAAACCTGTAGATTCACTCAACATTATTGTTGATCCGTTTTCCGTGTTTTATTCTCAGGTATTAATTGCTTCCACTGTAAGATATTGCTGTTACGAGAAGTCAAGCCAAGCACTGGGACCAGAGTTAACATTCCGTTAAAGGGATTTTTGACGGGGTGTTAAAGATGGTATCAGAGCTTTGGCTATAGGGAACTAGGATACATTAGTGTGTCTAACCGTAGGGTGCATTAGTGAAGTCTAGTCTATAGTCGTGTGTCTTGGATGACTTTATATCTCATACTTTCACCGTTTGCTTCATAATACTACATGTAAGGCTACACCTTACATCACATACATATACACCTTATACCCATATGATATGGACTTGAACTATACGCTATACTACGAATCACATACGTACACGCGACGCGAGATTTAACTGAATTAAGTTGACTATGTCATCTTGAACTTATGGAGGGATGTCGAATGGAAATGTGAGATAGCGTAATGTAATGACCGAGATTACATTACGGTAACTCATATAGAAGTTCCGACATCGCAAAATAAGGAATTGGGGCTGAGTCAGGTAGGTTAATTGGATAAACAACGTTTAGAAAACAAACTGTATAATCTCAAACGTGGGTAGAAACTAACACGATGCAAATTAATTATTAATATAACTTGTAAGTAACTTGCAATCGTGACACAACTCGTCACTGCTCGACACTGTCCGTCACCACCGATCACTACTTGGCACTACAAAGACACTACTTGAACATACTTGTCATCTCATACCACTACTTAGTACTGTTTATCGCTGCTAACTACTACTCAACACTGCCTCTCACTGCTAGTCACGACTGATAACTACTTCTCACTGCTTGTCATTACTAAATACTACTTACTGCTACCCCTTGCTACTTGCTACTACTCAATACTACACATTACTACTTACGACTACTAAGTACTACTCGTCACTACTAACACCTACACGCTTTACTACTCACTACTGTGCATCACAACTCATTCCTTAAATGTCTTTTGAAAGGATCCGAAACTAATCATCCGGACGTTGTCCATATTGATTACAAACGAATTACAATAGTTGATAACATTGCGAGGTACTTGCCCTCTATATGATACATCTTACAAACGTTGCATTTATTCTTAAAAGGCAATCTATAGTTACATCCATAATTGACATATTCGCCTGACATTTCATAATATTCAAATGACCTAAACCGCCATTTACTTAATAATAGTCTCTATGAACTTCAATGACTCGAATGCAACGCCTTATGATATAAGTCCTTAATGGCCTCAAGTAGTATCCTTAGTACGAGATAATGCACAGCGGAAGACTTAATTCATACCTGAGAATAACATGCTTTAAAATGTCAACATAAAGTTGGTGAGATATAGGTTTAATGTTGACAGCGATATAAATATAGACCACAAGATTTCATATATAAACATTTTAATAAAAATATTCTAAGTGGTTGAGCACTTGGTAACCATACTTAACAATTAATCACGTCGCATATTCCCTTTAATATGAAATCTTACTACACTGTACCAAGTGTAGTCACGAAACGAAGTACTGTGCAACCGTTGAATACTGGTCGTCCAGTCCGGTTGGGGTTGTCAGGCCCGATAGATCTATCAACAGGATTCGCGTTTACAATACCGCTGTAAATATTAGTTACCAAGCTACAGGGAAGTATGCTAGTGGTACAACTCAACGTAGAATATATTTTTCAGTTACTTGTGTCCATAACGTAAAACATAAAATACATGTATTCTCATCCCGAAATATTTAGAGTTTAAAAGTGGGACTATATACTCACTTTCGTCTTGAAGATATATATAATTTGACTTGGTATCCGGTTGATATCACGAACCTATCCATATATAATATATCAATACCTTTTCTTTTTAAACAAACGTCACATATATATACTTGTTATACTTTTAATACTTTGAATAATTCCTTAGTCCGTAGTTAGCAGCTCGTTGTTAGTAATTCAATTTTAATGGTTCATTTTTAGATGTTTAATATACCCGCAATGAAATAAATAAAACCCCCAACGAAATAAATAAAACCCCATCGTATATGTATTGGTCGAGATTAATCTTGACCCACGGTACCGGTGTTGTCAAATGACGTGTTGCGTACATAAAGTACCGGTGCTGTCAAATGACGTGTTGCGTACAAACATGGGATCTTATGATTAATCTTCTCGTGTTGTTTACGGGTGATCCTGAACCATATAAAATTGAATTATAAGTACATATATATAAAATATCATGTTATCTTAGAAATATGTGATTTATTTAATTTTTCCCAATTAATCCCGAAGTTAAACAAGTCTAGGATAACCAATTTTGTTTCGGTCATAGTTTCTTCGTTACAAATCCGTTTTCGTTGATTCAACTTGCCATCTCCTTGGATCGAGTCCCTCTTTAAGACTATGAACTGAAAATACCTTGGTTTGTATTCAAAATCACACGGCATAGGTGAAACTTTAGTGAAACTTATGAAGTTAAACATTTTTGTTACAAAAAAATAACACTTAATGACCATTTTTCTAAAAATACTTATACTTTGAATTAAATCATGAAATTTTTATGTGTTATCATATTCATAGTAAAAATTATTTTTCCAGAAAATAAACCTCCAATTCAAAGTTTAAAATGGTTTTTAATTATCCAACCCAAAACAGTCCCCGGTTGCACTCCGACGTCGTAAAAACAGTTTTTAAGATATTCTTTGAAAAACCAAGTTATACCTTGTTAAGTTAGCATATATTTAAGTTATATTACAGGTCTTGAAGTATTTTAAAAGTTAAGTTAGAAGGATCTATTTAGTTTGCAAACAAGTTTGAAAACTTTCAAACTATGTTCTTGTTGTTAAAATTGTATACTACAAAATATGATAGCTATATATATATATATGAATCGAATAAGGTTATGAACATAGATACTACCTCAAGTTCCTTGGACAAGGTTGCTGTAAAAGAGGAGTAAAAAGCTAGAACCAAAAGAGTGATGAAATTGGATGAAAGATTGGAAGTAAGTTTGTGTTCTTGGAAGGATTTCTTGAAGTGTTTTTGTATGGTTTTCTTATGGTGTTTAAGTAAGGTTTTTGAAGCTAAATGATGGGGAAAATGCTTGGAGATGATCAAGTATGAAGTTAAGAGTATTTTGAGAGAGAGATGGAAGTGTAAGTATGAGAAAATGGGGTGAAGAAATGGTGTGCATGCATAAAAACGTTTTTAGGTTATAAAGGAAAAAAAAATACCTAACTTTGTTTTCTTGCTAAATAATTCATGCTACTTGACAAATAGTTGGTTCCACATGTTTCTTAATCATTTAAGGCTGCTAAGGAGCAGATTTTTATTGGTATATACCAATAGTAAATACATCTAGAAGCTGCGTATGATACGGGTACATATACCCTAGGTATACGTTTAGAAATCTTTGAGAAAACGGAACGAGGATTCAAATATAGCTATCTTTTGTAAATATACTTATATTGTTTTATGTATTTAAGTCTTTAAAAGTGATTAAATACATTAATTATACGATATATGTATAAACATTATAGGTCATAAGTATTTAAGTCAAATAACGTTACGTATGGTTATCGTTTTGAAAACTTAAGTTAGTAGTTTCAAAATATACTTATAACTTATTGTTATTAATACAAAATGAGATATTAAAACATTCTTAGATCATGTTAAATATGTATATATACATATATATACACAAACGTATAATTATCATATATTGTATAGTTCGTGATATCATCGGTCAAACTAGACGGTCAAACGTTGTGTAAAACTCTTTTCGAAAACATAAGTCTCAACAATTTGGATTGCTTATCATGTTGGTAAGGTTTAATTTATGTAAATATTAATCTTATGAGTATAGAACGATCGAAAAAGTGCGGGTCAACTTTAGGGTTTTTGCTTATCGTGTCGGAACCATATAGAGATTAGAGTTTAAATTTGGTCGGAAATTTCCGGGTCGTTACAGTACCCACCCGTTAAAGAAATTTCGTCCTCGAAATTTGGTAGAGGTTGTCATAAATAACAATAGGAATGTTTTCATGACGAATATGAGGTAATAATTAAATTTTATCATTATTGAAAGATTTAGATAAAACGATTCGGTTATGTGAGACGCACGAGCGAAGCTATCACAAAAGAGTGAAATGAGTAAATATAGAATTGTTGTAACCGATGACGTGATTATGATCGATTTCCGGGATTTAAGGGTTTTAAAGAAAATCTTATGTAATAAGATTTAGTTTTGCGGCGATCAGGATCTTCTTTGATTTAACGCGGCAATCTGTTTTGATTTCTTTATCGAATATTTCACTATAAATTTACCTCCTTCCCTTTCTTTCTTCCCACATCTTCTATTCTTTCTCTTTAGTTCCTACTTTAAGACATTCGCTAATATGCTCCATCCCATTCTAATCCTTGTTATATTTCTAACTTTCATATCTTTCATTCTTCTTTTTCATCTATCACCAGAAGAATCTATTCTCTTTTATCCTTTCCTTGGAATTATAATGTTTTTAATTCTCCCGTGCCTTTACGTTGCAATACGTATTGATATGCACGGTTTGTAGTTTCGGGGTTGTTGTTAGGTTTTATACCTTCCCTTATATTTCGATGTTCCTACTCCCGTCCCTTAAAATCATTGTCATCCACAGTTAATGCTCTCTCTTATTTGCTGTGGTTTATGTTCCTATTTCTATTCTGAGGTTTTGTCCCTTCGTTTCTTCTTCCCGTCCTCGAGCCAAGCGAACAATGGTCCGAAATTCGTAGGTAGGAAATTTGGAATGAACCTAGCTATTGGTTTTAGAATGAAATTGTAATGACACGATCTTGATTCGTTAAATTACTCGAATATTCCGGAAAAATAGAACTATCAAGGTGATACGTTCTAATATGTTTGGAGACTTGATAGAATGTAAGAGCCGTGTAACATGGCACATGATGACGGTACTGTGAATCATCACATTCCATTAGAAACTTAACATGACTTACTGTAATATAATAAAGTTGATCAAGTTTCATTATATTATACTAATTCATGCATCAGTTCCCAACACTACTTCAAATCATTTATATTTTAATCTCGGAGGTTTCAGAATTTAGAAATTAACACAGTTTCTTTTATATTGTAACGCAGATGTTACGGAGAGATAAATGATCGCAGATAGGAATAGTTGTAAAAATATCTCCAGAAATATGAAAAATATGTATAACGAATGATATGAAGATATCTTATAATATCTAAGATAAGATGATGATGAAAAATATCATCCGGGCAAGGTTTTGAATAAAGAGTAGGGTTCTTACTGACGGTTTCAGGAGGTACGAAATCGTTTGTATTCTTTGAGAGCAGGTTCAGTCCCTGTGATTTATCCACAGCCTCTTTCATACTTTGCTTCATCCGTTTTCTAGTTCCAAACTTTTTTTTTTCCAGCTTTACCACCTTACTATTCTTTGTCATCAAACTTTTGACCGTTAAAGTCGTTTACAGTTTTTGCTGCTTCGTTAGCATTTCAAGAACTATTTCATAGTCCCAGGTGTTTTTCAGAAACTTCACGTTCAGATTATGAAATTCTTAGGGATAGACATTATAGATATGATGGAAGAAGTTCCGCGAGATTTTCAAAATAATGATTGTTGATTTCGCCAAAAGGATAACGATCTGCTGGTGCACCTGTTGATGTTGTTGAGGGATATAAAAGGTTTTCCGGTAATGACGGCGAAAGGACAAGGTATAAATATCATGATTATAATAGAAATAATCTCACTGAAAAGTCGAAGTGGAGCTGTGACAAAATTAGCTTCTTGAAAAGGAATTGTAGGGTTGTTCTTGCTAATAAATGGCAAAGGATTCAATACGTTATGTGTTAAATTATGAATTTGGGTTCGAGAGTTCTTCAGGTGTATAACTGTATGTATAAATCTTCATTCCGTAGGCGAGGTGCGGCGGGTTCAACTTCTCGGTCGAGGTGTTTTCAGGAATCATGAAAGGATTTGAATGCGAATTGTAATCGTCAAGTTACGAATGAGGTTTAAGATAAAATCAAGTGGCAAGCTTGAAGAATTGTTTAGCTTCATATGTTACAATCAACATTTTAATTCATTTTAATTGTCCAGAGTTAGCCGGAACAGTTAGCGTGGAATCCTTAATAGATTTTTAATTAGTTAAATCGTGTGTTTCTAACAATTTTTTTTTTATTTTGTCCAATGTTTTCTTCTTTATGCCACTTGTTGGATTCTGGTAGGTCAAAATCCGAATATGAAATTTGATTGAAAATGGTTATTCTGGGGTGAGCGGATACGAATATCGGTGGTTGTAAGTAAGATAATAGATAACCGTTGAATCAGATTCAAGAATGTACAATATAACTTATTAATGTGAATTCTAAATATTCCTCGGGTACTACCCACCCGTTAAAATATTTTCATCATTAATAGTTTGTACGAAGGAATTTTTAATTACTATCTTTATGAAAATATACTTGCATATATATTTTCTTCAGAGATAATCATAGATTTAATGAGTCAATAAGATATTAAACTCATTTGATTTATCGTTAATTCTAGATTACATAATCTCTAAGACTTTAGAAATTACATAATCGTCATACGATACGTAAAGTGAAGATAATCGATGTAGAATGATATATAGAACGAAGATCATACTCGAAGTACAGATATTGAGTCGTGTGATGTTGATATTCGAGATACAGATTGTGATGTTGAGATTTAAGGCGCGGTTGTGTTTGGGGTGATAAAGGTACTGTCGGCGTTGACGATGGTAGTACGGATTATGCTGCTGGTGCTGCTGTTGGTGTTTGTAACCTTCGCACCATATTCTCCAAAACCACTACCCGAGCACGGAGTTCGTTGACTTCTTCTATTATACCGGGATGATTGACGGTTGGAACGAGCGAATGAACAAGATTTGAAATATGGGATAGTATGTAATCATGACGAGATACTCTAGAAATGAGCGAGAAAATGGTGTTTCGAATAGGTTCGCCGGTAAGTGCTTCAGGTTCATCGTTAAGAGGACAATTTGGTGGATGGAATGGATCACCTTCTTCTTGCCTCCAGAAATTTAGTATATTACGAACCCATCCCCAATTCATCCAGAATAGATGATGGGAAATTGGTTGATCCATTCCGGTAACGCTGTTCTCGGAGCTCGAATGGAAATCCATATCGGCGAAGCTATCGAAGTCGGAGGAATTTGAGCTGGATGAAGAATCCATCTTGTATGGTCGGAGAAATGAATTTTTGGTTTGGAATAGATTATAGGAGTTGGGTTTGGTACTCTTCAATACATAATTTACATATGTATATATAATATCAAAATCCCATGAATTACGGAGAATCTTTGAAATACGTCAGGCAATGTCTATAGTAACAGATACGCTAGGATATGAATTTTGTCTATACATTATCGATGCACTAAATGCAGTAAGACGTGTCTAGACTTAAGAATGATAAGCAGGCAGTTCCCTAAGGATGATAAGCAGATGATTTCCGACTAGGATTGATAAGCAAAACTTTTGACAGGCAGACACGGTCAAAGTCCAGACTCACTTAATGTATCCTAACAACTACTAGTTAGACACACTAATGCAAGGCCTGGTTCGCTAAGACCAACGCTCTGATACCAACTGAAAGGATCCGAAACTAATCATCCGGACGTTGTCCATATTGATTACAAACGAATTACAATAGTTGATAACATTGCGAGGTACTTGCCCTCTATATGATACATCTTACAAACGTTGCATTTATGTAACATCCCGCCTTTTTCCGTTTTCTTTTCCGTTATACTAATTTAAACTCCGTTATATGTTTATAACATCTCCCGTTAATACGCGTTTTAAAATATTCCGTTTAGGTATTTTCCGCACCCGACTACAAACTCGAGGGACTAAAATTGACACGGGGCAAACTAGTTGACTAGGTCACCTAGTCCACCCCAATCACCACCATTCAACCATCTCTCTCTCTCTCTCTCTTTCTCTCTAGCAAGAACACACCCAATTTCCAAATTCATTCAATCATCATCTAAATTCGATCTAGGAGGCTTACAACAAAATAAATTACATATTCGTGATCCTCTCTTCATCCTCTTCATTTTGGTACCAACTTCATCTCGTTTGGGTAACATTTCTAAAACACTAGTTTTCTTTAAATTTGTGTTCTTGACTTAAAAGTATGTTAATTAGTGCCTATGGCTCATTGTGATGTCGTGTATGTAATTTGTATGCTCGATTTGTTGTTTTTGGTGTAACTAGTTCATTATGAAAATTACTTGCTAAATCCTTGATTTTGGATGATCAAATGTTATTAGATTGTTAATGTGCATGTTTTGAAAGTGTTACTAGTATCATTAGCTTCATTTTGATGTATAGATTGATTAAAGAAACTTCATAAACGCGATTATTGATTTTGTGAACTTTTGGTTAAGGTTGACAACTCTTAAAACGAACTTTTGATGCGTTGAATGCTTGTTAATGTTATTGATAAGTGTTTAGTTGTATTACATGTTTCATTACCTTCAAAACGGCATATCATATGTATAAATTGGATTCCCGAAACTTAAATTGCAATTGATAAACTTGAAACTTGAAAATAAACCTCTATTGATCACTTGGCGGGATTTCGGTTATAGTATATGATGTTTTTGCTTGATGAAAAGTGCTTAGTTGCGTTCCTTGTCGAAAGAGCTTTCCGATGATATAAAATACATGTTCTAATTGTTTGCGGATCATAAAAGGTGATTGTTTGTGTTTTGGTTCGTCCATTTGAGGAATACAGCAAACAGGGCCTGGAAACTGATCAGGACGCCGTCCAGATACTGGGGACGCCGTCCCGCCTTTTGAACCTATACGCCGTCTAGGATATCAGGACGCCGTCCCACCCTTCATTGTGGGACGCCGTCTAGCCATTTGGGACGCCGTCCCATTGTACTAAAACTGGCTGTTTGCTTTGGTCATTTGACATAAAAATGTTTGCTATGCTACGGACCTCCGATTAACATGAAACTTGGCCAACATGCTCATATATGATTATATAACTTAGAAAAATTGTCGGATACCCAACCCGACCCCGTTGACTTTTCCGTTGACTTTGACCCGACCAAGTTGACTTTTAATCAAACTTAACCAAATAATTGTGCAATCGTTCTAACATGTTTTTATACTTGTACCTTGCATGAAACATGACAATTTGATTCACATGCTATTATGATCGAGTCTTAACGAGCCATAGGACTAATTGAACATCTTTGACCAATCGTGACTATCGTTATTGATACAACCTATTTGTTTAGGTCAAGACTAGCATTGTTCTTTGCACACATTTACTTGTTGAAGTACTTTACTACTCGTGCATTCAAGGTGAGATCATAGTCCCACTTTTACTCTTTTTGAACTTACATTTGGGATGAGAAAACATAAACATTTCTTTACTAAGTGAACACAAGTACAGGAAAACAAACATTCTACATACGAGTTTAGAACAAAATCCTCAATTCGATTATCATTAGTTACACTTGCCGGGTGTAAGCGAGAACTTATGTTGTATGGATCCATATGGGTTTGACAAACCCTCATTCAAACGGTTCGCTACCGTTTACGAATGAAATATATTTTCGAGAAACAGTTCTAGCACTAAGTGATGGGGTTCAATGGAAGGAAATGTTAAGCATTGATAATTGGGTGCTCGTGAAACAAACTTTTGGAATGTATTACTATTATTTCATTGATGCAAATCTTGTGGTTCACTTGTACTTACTTACTTAAACCTATGATTTCACCAACGTTTTCGTTGACAGATTTCTATGTTTTTCTCAGGTCCTTGAACGATACATGATACATGCTTCCGCTCATTATTTTGATACTTGCATTGGATGTCGAGTATATATGCATACATGGAGCGTCTTTTGGATACTTTTAAATTGTGTCGCATAAGTTTCATTTGTACTTAAAAACTTTGTATCGTAACTTGTGGTGGAACTATTCTTGTAAACTTGAACAACCTTTACATTTGAAATGAATGCGACATATCTTTTGGTCAAACGTTGTTTTAAAGACTTATGACCACGTAACGGGACCTAAGTAGACGGCGCCGTCAATGACGATTTGGTCGGGTCGCTACAGATGGTATCAGAGCGTTGGTTGTAGGGATTTAGAGTTCATTGGTGTCAACCTCGAGTCATAGGGTACATTGGTGAGTCTAGACTACAACCGGCATATAGACTTGAAGTAGGAATTACTTGACTACTTGTGCATTTATACTCGAACGCTTCTACTCATATCTACTCTTAGTTCATCTTAATCTCACGTTGTTTAATTTGATTGACGCGCCACCTTGACTATATGAAATGATGTCGAATGCACATATGAATCAGGGTAATATAATTTCCGGGATTATATTACGGTGACTCATATGAACGTTCCGACATTATGACATAAAGAATTTAAGGCGAGTCGAGGAAAAACTTCTCTTTATCTTTATTCTATATCACGGTTAGTATTATTGAGAATACTAATCAATGATATTCTTGTGTCTTGAAGGAACAATGGCTCCTCGTCGTGTACGCCGCAATGAAACTCCCGAACAAGCTCTCGAACGGATGATAGCTACCGCCGTAGATGCGGCCATGGCCGGTCACTCATCCAACAACAATAATAATAACAACCACAACAACAACAACAACAACAACAATGGAGCCGGAAACTCAAACGAGGGATGCTCCTATAAAGCTTTCATGGGGTGCAAACCTCACACTTTTGATGGAACCGGGGGACCTGTCGTGCTCACCCGATGGTTTGAGCAAACGGAAGCCGTCTTTAGCATAAGCGGTTGTCGGGACCAAGACAAGGTCAAATACTCCACTCACACTTTCTCCGGAATTGCTCTAATATGGTGGAACACCTATGTTCAATCGGTGGATACCGATGAAGCTCATGCCCTCTCTTGGGCCGATCTAAAGGAAAAGATGATTGTTGAATATTTTCCGCGCGAAGAAACCCGAAAGCTTGAGGAAGAACTAAGAGCTTTGAAAGCGGTCGGAAACGATCTTAAAGCTTATAATCAACGCTTCGCCGAACTATCCTTGATGTGTCCTAATCTTGTTAACCCCGAATCTCAAAGGATTGAGCTCTACATGCTCGGTCTTCCAAAAAGCATCAAACAAGGGGTGATGTCATCCAAACCCACTACTCATCAAGCCGCTATGAACATGGCTCGCCAACTAATTGAAACGGTTGACGAAATCGTAGTTCCGGCACCTAAGGCCGAGGATAAGTCGGGCGGCAACAAAAGAAAGTGGGAACCCTCCCAATCAAGCAACAACAACTTTGCTAAGAAGCCTTACACCTCCGACGGCAAGAGGGGTTATGCCGGGAACCTACCTCTTTGCAACAAATGCAACAAACATCACTTTGGTGAATGTGGCAAGTTAATTTGCCACCGGTGCCAAGGAGTTGGTCATAAGGCCAACGATTGTAAAAGTGCCACTCCCGTTGCTCGAAAGTGGCCCAATGCACCAAAGACGGGCACTTGTTACGAATGTGGTCAAACAGGTCATTATAGAAATGCATGCCCAAAGAAGAAAGATAACCCCAACACGCGCGGCCGAGCTTTCAACATCAACACCGAGGAAGCCCGGGATGACACTGAACTAGTCACGGGTACGTTTCTTCTCAACAATTCTTATGTCTCTTGCTTATTCGATTCGGGTGCCGATAAATGCTTTGTATCCAAGACTTTGACTCATTCTTTTAGCACTCCACCTCTTCCATTAGATACCACTTATACCATTGAAGTGGCTAACGGGAAACTATTAAGTGCCGACACATATTACCGGGGGTGTACGTTAAACATTTTGGGTAAGGAATTTGAAATTGACTTGATACCCATGGAACTAGGAAGCTTTGATGTAATAATCGGTATGAATTGGTTAGTCAAAACGAAATCTCACATCCTTTGTGATCTTAACGCAATCCGAATTCCTATCGAGAATGGTGAACCTTTGATTGTTTATGGCGATAAGAGTTGCACCAGACTCAACCTCGTTTCGTGTCTTAAAGTTAGAAAACTGCTCCGTAAGGGTTGTTTTGCGATCCTTGCCCACGTTAAGAAAGTCGAGTCCGATGATAAGCATATCGATGATGTGCCAATTGTTAGTGACTATTCCGATGTATTTCCCGATGAATTGCCGGGTCTTCCACCTCATCGACCGGTTGAATTCCAAATCGATCTTATTCCGGGAGCCGCACCCGTAGCACGTGCACCATATAGACTCGCCCCATCCGAAATGCAAGAATTGCAAAGTCAAATCCAAGAACTACTTGATCGTGGTTTTATCCAACCTAGCCATTCACCTTGGGGCGCTCCGATTTTGTTTGTTAAAAAGAAAGACGGATCCCTACGAATGTGCATTGATTATCGTGAACTAAATAAATTGACGGTTAAGAACCGATATCCTCTTCCTCGCATCGATGACCTCTTTGATCAACTACAAGGGTCTTGTGTATATTCGAAAATCGATCTCCGCTCGGGTTATCATCAATTAAGGGTTAAGGGGGAAGATGTCTCCAAAACCGCTTTCCGGACTCGTTACGGTAGTTATGAATTCCTTGTCATGCCATTTGGTCTCACTAACGCACCGGCGGTGTTCATGGATCTTATGAACCGCATGTGCAAACCGTATCTCGATAAATTCGTTATTGTGTTCATCGATGATATATTGATCTATTCTAAAAATGAAGAAGAGCACGAACAACATCTCCGACTTGTGCTTGAACTCTTGAGACAAGAACGACTTTATGCCAAATTCTCCAAGTGTGAATTTTGGTTGAAGGAAGTTCAATTTCTTGGTCATGTTGTAAGTGATCAAGGTATTAAAGTCGATCCCACGAAGATTGAAGCCATTAGTAAATGGGAGACTCCTACTACTCCTACTCACATTCGTCAATTCTTGGGTCTCGCCGGGTACTATCGTAGATTCATCGAAAATTTCTCTTTGGTTGCACGTCCTCTAACCGCATTAACTCACAAAGGAAAGAAATTCATTTGGGCGACCGAGCAAGAATCCACATTTCAAATCTTGAAAACGAAGCTAACCACCGCTCCTATCTTGTCACTGCCCGAAGGCAATGATGACTTTGTTGTATATTACGATGCCTCAAAACACGGTTTTGGGTGTGTATTGATGCAACGAACGAAAGTCATTGCTTATGCTTCTCGACAACTCAAAATTCATGAACGAAACTATACGACACATGATCTCGAACTCGGAGCCGTTGTCTTTGCACTTAAAATGTGGAGACACTATCTTTATGGAACCAAGAGTACTATCTTCACCGATCACAAAAGCCTTCAACACATTTTCGATCAAAAGCAACTAAACATGAGACAACGAAGGTGGATTGAAACCTTAAACGATTACGATTGCGAGCTTCGTTACCATCCCGGGAAGGCAAATGTAGTAGCCGATGCCTTAAGTCGAAAAGAAAGAGCGGTGCCTCTCCGTGTCCGAGCTTTAAACATCACCATTCACACCAACCTTAATAGCCAAATTCGGGTAGCCCAAGATGAGGCTCTCAAGGATGAAAACATCTCTCTCGAACACTTGAACGTCCTCACCTCTCGATTCGAAGTTAAAGAAACCGGACTCCGATATTTCGCCGGAAGAATTTGGGTGCCTAGTTATGGGGATCTACGAAGCCTTATTTTAGATGAAGCCCATAAGTCACGATACTCGATTCACCCCGGTGCCAATAAGATGTACCACGACCTTAAACAACTATATTGGTGGCCGAACATCAAAAGGGACGTAGCTACTTATGTTTCCAAGTGTTTGACATGTTCCAAAGTCAAAGCCGAACACCAAAGACCGTCCAGACTACTTCAACAACCCGAGATCCCGCAATGGAAGTGGGAAAGGATAACGATGGATTTTATCACCAAGCTACCAAAAACGACGGGCGGTTATGATACCATTTGGGTTATTGTTGACCGTCTCACCAAATCCGCACACTTCCTTGCCATGAAAGAAACGGACAAAATGGAGAAACTTGCACAACTTTACATTAAGGAGATCGTAGCCCGACACGGTGTACCATTATCGATTATCTCCGACCGAGATGGCCGTTTCGTTTCTAGATTTTGGCGTACATTGCAAGAAGCGTTGGGAACGCGTTTAGACATGAGCACCGCATATCATCCTCAAACCGATGGACAAAGCGAACGTACAATTCAAACCTTAGAGGACATGTTACGAGCTTGCGTGGTTGATTTCGGAAAAGCTTGGGACAAGCACTTACCTCTCGCCGAGTTCTCTTACAACAATAGTTATCACGCGAGTATTAAAGCCGCACCTTTTGAAGCGCTATATGGCCGCAAATGTCGTTCACCTCTTTGTTGGGCCGAGGTAGGTGACGTGCAAATCACCGGACCCGAACTCATTCACGAAACCACCGAGAAAATCATTCAAATCCGAGATAGGCTTAGGACGGCCCGAAGTCGTCAAAAGAGCTATACCGACAAACGACGCAACGATCTTGAATTTCAAGTCGGTGACCGAGTAATGTTAAAAGTCGCACCTTGGAAGGGTGTAATCCATTTTGGGAAACGCGGGAAGCTAAATCCGCGGTATATTGGTCCTTTCGAAATCTTGGAGCGTATTGGAACCGTTGCTTATCGTTTAGATCTTCCGCCTCAATTGAGCTCCGTTCATCCTACTTTCCATGTATCCAACTTGAAAAAGTGTCTTGCCGAACCTGATATCGTCATTCCTCTCGAGGAGCTTACCATTGATGACAAACTTCATTTAGTGGAGGAACCGGTTGAAATTGTGGACACCTCCGTCAAGACATTGAAACAAAGCCGAATCCCGATTGTTAAAGTCCGTTGGAACGCCAAAAGGGGACCCGAGTTTACTTGGGAAAGACAAGATCAAATGCAAAGGAAGTATCCTCATCTATTCGTGAATTCGGAAACGCAAGATCTCGAGGAAGAAACAACGACTACTACGCCTACTTAAATTTCGGGACGAAATTTCTTTTAAGGAGTAGGTAATGTAACATCCCGCCTTTTTCCGTTTTCTTTTCCGTTATACTAATTTAAACTCCGTTATATGTTTATAACATCTCCCGTTAATACGCGTTTTAAAATATTCCGTTTAGGTATTTTCCGCACCCGACTACAAACTCGAGGGACTAAAATTGACACGGGGCAAACTAGTTGACTAGGTCACCTAGTCCACCCCAATCACCACCATTCAACCATCTCTCTCTCTCTCTCTCTTTCTCTCTAGCAAGAACACACCCAATTTCCAAATTCATTCAATCATCATCTAAATTCGATCTAGGAGGCTTACAACAAAATAAATTACATATTCGTGATCCTCTCTTCATCCTCTTCATTTTGGTACCAACTTCATCTCGTTTAGGTAACATTTCTAAAAC
This sequence comes from Rutidosis leptorrhynchoides, assembly GCF_046630445.1. Taxonomy (NCBI): domain Eukaryota; kingdom Viridiplantae; phylum Streptophyta; class Magnoliopsida; order Asterales; family Asteraceae; genus Rutidosis; species Rutidosis leptorrhynchoides. The sequence goes on along the minus strand of NC_092335.1, from coordinate 679,758,138 downwards.
ACTAGTTTTCTTTAAATTTGTGTTCTTGACTTAAAAGTATGTTAATTAGTGTCTATGGCTCATTGTGATGTCGTGTATGTAATTTGTATGCTCGATTTGTTGTTTTTGGTGTAACTAGTTCATTATGAAAATTACTTGCTAAATCCTTGATTTTGGATGATCAAATGTTATTAGATTGTTAATGTGCATGTTTTGAAAGTGTTACTAGTATCATTAGCTTCATTTTGATGTATAGATTGATTAAAGAAACTTCATAAACGCGATTATTGATTTTGTGAACTTTTGGTTAAGGTTGACAACTCTTAAAACGAACTTTTGATGCGTTGAATGCTTGTTAGTGTTATTGATAAGTGTTTAGTTGTATTACATGTTTCATTACCTTCAAAACGGCATATCATATGTATAAATTGGATTCCCGAAACTTAAATTGCAATTGATAAACTTGAAACTTGAAAATAAACCTCTATTGATCACTTGGCGGGATTTCGGTTATAGTATATGATGTTTTTGCTTGATGAAAAGTGCTTAGTTGCGTTCCTTGTCGAAAGAGCTTTCCGATGATATAAAATACATGTTCTAATTGTTTGCGGATCATAAAAGGTGATTGTTTGTGTTTTGGTTCGTCCATTTGAGGAATACAGCAAACAGGGCCTGGAAACTGATCAGGACGCCGTCCAGATACTGGGGACGCCGTCCCGCCTTTTGAACCTAGACACCGTCTAGGATATCAGGACGCCGTCCCACCCTTCATTGTGGGACGCCGTCTAGCCATTTGGGACGCCGTCCCATTGTACTAAAACTGGCTGTTTGCTTTGGTCATTTGACATAAAAATGTTTGCTATGCTACGGACCTCCGATTAACATGAAACTTGGCCAACATGCTCATATATGATTATATAACTTAGAAAAATTGTCGGATACCCAACCCAACCCCGTTGACTTTTCCGTTGACTTTGACCCGACCAAGTTGACTTTTAATCAAACTTAACCAAATAATTGTGCAATCGTTCTAACATGTTTTTATACTTGTACCTTGCATGAAACATGACAATTTGATTCACATGCTATTATGATCGAGTCTTAACGAGCCATAGGACTAATTGAACATCTTTGACCAATCGTGACTATCGTTATTGATACAACCTATTTGTTTAGGTCAAGACTAGCATTGTTCTTTGCACACATTTACTTGTTGAAGTACTTTACTACTCGTGCATTCAAGGTGAGATCATAGTCCCACTTTTACTCTTTTTGAACTTACATTTAGGATGAGAAAACATAAACATTTCTTTACTAAGTGAACACAAGTACAGGAAAACAAACATTCTACATACGAGTTTAGAACAAAATCCTCAATTCTATTATCATTAGTTACACTTGCCGGGTGTAAGCGAGAACTTATGTTGTATGGATCCATATGGGTTTGACAAACCCTCATTCAAACGGTTCGCTACCGTTTACGAATGAAATATATTTTCGAGAAACAGTGTATGTTCTAGCACTAAGTGATGAGGTTCAATGGAAGGAAATGTTAAGCATTGATAATTGGGTGCTCGTGAAACAAACTTTTGGAATGTATTACTATTATTTCATTGATGCAAATCTTGTGGTTCACTTGTACTTACTTACTTAAACCTATGATTTCACCAACGTTTTCGTTGACAGATTTCTATGTTTTTCTCAGGTCCTTGAACGATACATGATACATGCTTCCGCTCATTATTTTGATACTTGCATTGGATGTCGAGTATATATGCATACATGGAGCGTCTTTTGGATACTTTTAAATTGTGTCGCATAAGTTTCATTTGTACTTAAAAACTTTGTATCGTAACTTGTGGTGGAACTATTCTTGTAAACTTGAACAACCTTTACATTTGAAATGAATGCGACATATCTTTTGGTCAAACGTTGTTTTAAAGACTTATGACCACGTAACGGGACATAAGTAGACGGCGCCGTCAATGACGATTTGGTCGGTTCGCTACAATTTATTCTTAAAAGGCAATCTATAGTTACATCCATAATTGACATATTCGCCTGACATTTCATAATATTCAAATGACCTAAACCGCCATTTACTTAATAATAGTCTCTATGAACTTCAATGACTCGAATGCAACGCCTTATGATATAAGTCCTTAATGGCCTCAAGTAGTATCCTTAGTACGAGATAATGCACAGCGGAAGACTTAATTCATACCTGAGAATAACATGCTTTAAAATGTCAACATAAAGTTGGTGAGATATAGGTTTAATGTCGACAGCGATATAAATATAGACCACAAGATTTCATATATAAACATTTTAATAAAAATATTCTAAGTGGTTGAGCACTTGGTAACCATAATTAACAATTAATCACGTCGCATATTCCCTTTAATATGAAATCTTACTACACTGTACCAAGTGTAGTCACGAAACGAAGTACTGTGCAACCGTTGAATACTGGTCGTCCAGTCCGGTTGGGGTTGTCAGGCCCGATAGATCTATCAACAGGATTCGCGTTTACAATACCGCTGTAAATATTAGTTACCAAGCTACAGGGAAGTATGCCAGTGGTACAACTCAACGTAGAATATATTTTTCAGTTACTTGTGTCCATAACGTAAAACATAAAATACATGTATTCTCATCCCGAAATATTTAGAGTTTAAAAGTGGGACTATATACTCACTTTCGTCTTGAAGATATATATAATTTGACTTGGTCTCCGGTTGATATCACGAACCTATCCATATATAATATATCAATACCTTTTCTTTTTAAACAAACGTCACATATATATACTTGTTATACTTTTAATACTTTGAATAATTCCTTAGTCCGTAGTTAGCAGCTCGTTGTTAGTAATTCAATTTTAATGGTTCATTTTTAGATGTTTAATATACCCGCAATGAAATAAATAAAACCCCCAACGAAATAAATAAAACCCCATCGTATATGTATTGGTCGAGATTAATCTTGACCCACGGTACCGGTGTTATCAAATGACGTGTTGCGTACATAAAGTACCGGTGCTGTCAAATGACGTGTTGCGTACAAACATGGGATCTTATGATTAATCTTCTCGTGTTGTTTACGGGTGATCCTGAACCATATAAAATTGAATTATAAGTACATATATATAAAATATCATGTTATCTTAGAAATATGTGATTTATTTAATTTTTCCCAATTAATCCCGAAGTTAAACAAGTCTAGGATAACCAATTTTGTTTCGGTCATAGTTTCTTCGTTACAAATCCGTTTTCGTTGATTCAACTTGCCATCTCCTTGGATCGAGTCCCTCTTTAAGACTATGAACTGAAAATACCTTGGTTTGTATTCAAAATCACACGGCATAGGTGAAACTTTAGTGAAACTTATGAAGTTAAACATTTTTGTTACAAAAAAATAACACTTAATGACCATTTTTCTAAAAATACTTATACTTTGAATTAAATCATGAAATTTTTATGTGTTATCATATTCATAGTAAAAATTATTTTTCCAGAAAATAAACCTCCAATTCAAAGTTTAAAATAGTTTTTAATTATCCAACCCAAAACAGTCCCCGGTTGCACTCCGACGTCGTAAAAACAGTTTTTAAGATATTCTTTGAAAAACCAAGTTATACCTTGTTAAGTTAGCATATATTTAAGTTATATTACAGGTCTTGAAGTATTTTAAAAGTTAAGTTAGAAGGATCTATTTAGTTTGCAAACAAGTTTGAAAACTTTCAAACTATGTTCTTGTTGTTAAAATTGTATACCACAAAATATGATAGCTATATATATATATATATGAATCGAATAAGGTTATGAACATAGATACTACCTCAAGTTCCTTGGACAAGGTTGCTGTAAAAGAGGAGTAAAAAGCTAGAACCAAAAGGGTGATGAAATTGGATGAAAGATTGGAAGTAAGTTTGTGTTCTTGGAAGGATTTCTTGAAGTGTTTTTGTATGGTTTTCTTATGGTGTTTAAGTAAGGTTTTTGAAGCTAAATGATGGGGAAAATGCTTGGAGATGATCAAGTATGAAGTGAAGAGTATTTTGAGAGAGAAATGGAAGTGTAAGTATGAGAAAATGGGGTGAAGAAATGGTGTGCATGCATAAAAACGTTTTTAGGTTATAAAGGAAAAAAAAATACCTAACTTTGTTTTCTTGCTAAATAATTCATGCTACTTGACAAATGGTTGGTTCCACATGTTTCTTAATCATTTAAGGCTGCTAAGGAGCAGATTTTTATTGGTATATACCAATAGTAAATACATCTGGAAGCTGCGTATGATACGGGTACATATACCCTAGGTATACGTATAGAAATCTTTGAGAAAACGGAACGAGGATTCAAATATAGCTATCTTTTGTAAATGTACTTATATTGTTTTATGTATTTAAGTCTTTAAAAGTGATTAAATACATTACTTATACGATATATGTATAAACATTATAGGTCATAAGTATTTAAGTCAAATAACGTTACGTATGGTTATCGTTTTGAAAACTTAAGTTAGTAGTTTCAAAATATACTTATAACTTATTGTTATTAATACAAAATGAGATATTAAAACATTCTTAGATCATGTTAAATATGTATATATACACATATATACACAAACGTATAATTATCATATATTGTATAGTTCGTGATATCATCGGTCAAACTAGACGGTCAAACGTTGTGTAAAACTCTTTTCGAAAACATAAGTCTCAACAATTTGGATTGCTTATCATGTTGGTAAGGTTTAATTTATGTAAATATTAATCTTATGAGTATAGAACGATCGAAAAAGTGCGGGTCAACTTTAGGGTTTTTACTTATCGTGTCGGAACCATATAGAGATTAGAGTTTAAATTTGGTCGGAAATTTCCGGGTCGTTACATCTTTAGAGGAGGATTTCCTGGTAACAGCCCGCACAATGCGTAGTAGATATTGTCTACTCGATTTCTAACTTACCTATCATTCGGCCACCCACCATTCATGATTTTGTTTCCCAATACGAGCCTACCGACTGATGACTATCATGCCTTATTGGGTGCATTAGTATACATGTGTATATACTTATAATGCGAGCATGCTATCTAACAACTTATACGTCACTACTATCATCACTACTTATCACAACCCATCGCTATTTATCGCTAATGCCATCACTCATTACTATTAGTAATACTACTTTTTACCGTATCCTTTCTCATTCTGTCCCAACGTACTTTTCTTAAGCGGCAATCATTTTCGTTATACCCACAAACATTACCGACCAACTTTGAACACATCGACGCGAACCACACTCCATCTGTTTCCCGTGAGACACACACGCCTGGGAGATTGTACTAACCCTTTTCGATTAAATATCAAATTTTGTTTGAGTTGCCATTACACCTTGTTCATTTTCATTTTCCATGAAATTCGTCACGAAATTGTTCTCACTCATCAACCATAATGTTTATATATGTTGTTAACACTAGTGCTGAGAGAAGCTTTAACGCTAGAGAATTTGGTCACAACGTTTATAACCTTGTACCTTCCTTAGACAACGAGTACTCTATAGAACTATTAAACTGGGAAGTTTTAACCTAGTGGTTGAAAAAAACTGGTTATCTGACAATACAACCGAGGCAGCTACAACCAGAAGACTATTTGAATTTCTTTCACCGATGATAATGGCGTACGGAGAAGAGATCAGTACACCGTCAAGCTACATTAATTACTCGAAGGTCCAGAAGTACATGAGACGAGAATGTCTCACAATTCTGACACATGTGAGTAAAGATGAATCGACACTTAAGAGACCCAAATATGTCCCGACTATTAGAGATTGTCCTGGGGCGTCGACCCCACCGCGAAGTCGAATTTCAGATTGATTTGGTGCCAGCAGCTGCACCCGTTACGCGTACAATATACGAACTTGCACCTTTAGAACTACAAGAGCTTCCCATGGTGAAGAGCATCAGGGTTGTAATGCCCTAATTTGTGACAGGTACTAGAAGGTGGGTCACATAGCCATGAATTTCCTAGTTGGAGCTCTGGTCTTGTTTGTTAAAAAGAAGGATGGGTCGATGAGATTGTGTATCGACTACAGAGAATTGAACAAGTTGACAATCAAGAATCGGTATCCTCTACTATGATGACCCGGAAAATTTCCGCTTTATTAATTTAATTACAGGATAAAATGTTTTCGACATGATAAGCGTACCTATTATGTTGAGTCTTAAAACTTTTTGAACTAGTTTACACATTCAAGTACCCTTTAACCATTTCCGGCGATTCACGAACAACGGTTTATAAATAGATATGTATGTATGTATATATATATATGTATATATATATATATATATAAGTTGAAAGACGTTGATAAAAATATTATGCGATATAATCGTTATTAATAAATATGTAAATTTTTATTCCTATACGATTCTTAAGTGATAGGTTATTATAACCCGAACGGAAGTATATATATATATATATATATATATATATATATATATATATATATATATATATATATATAGAAAATTTTTAATCATTTACAAATACTAACTAGTTGATATTATTATTAATATCAATAGTGACAACATATGAGATAAATCTAAATGAATTAAACACATTATTTTTCTCATATACACTCCGTAATATTATTTGACATTTAATTTCATCATTGAATGTGATGATCATCTTTAGACTAATTTAGACATAAGTAGTAATATATATATATATATATATATATATATATATATATATATATATATATATATATATATATATATATATATATATATATATATATATATAAGTTGAAAGACGTTGATAAAAATATTATGCGATATAACCGTTATTAATAAATATGTAAATTTTTATTCCTATACGATTCTTAAGTGATAGGTTATTATAACCCGAACGGAAGTATATATATATATATATATATATATATATATATATATATATATATATATAGAAAATTTTTAATCATTTACAAATACTAACTAGTTGATATTATTATTAATATCAATACTGACAACATATGAGATAAATCTAAATGAATTAAACACATTATTTTTCTCATATACACTCCGTAATATTATTTGACATTTAATTTCATCATTGAATGTGATGATCATCTTTAGACTAATTTAGACATAAATACTACTTATAATTGATGAACATAAATATAAATATTACTGTAAAATGCTAGAACAAAAGTTTATGTTTCAAGGTTGTCAATTTAAATAAATTCATATATCATATCTCATCTAGATCTCATCCAAAATAATTCATCAACAAAACCATGGTTCATGGGATCAATTAGACCTTACATGTACTAATGAATGGCTAAAACTAATTTGTTGTCTAGCGACAAATTTTGTCTAAATATAAATTTTAATGCATGTGATATATATTATAGTATTTGGAATGAAGGTTAGTAAAGTTATATAATTTTAAGTTAATAAAACAACTATTTTTTTTAAAACTAAAAATGTATTATATATTACATTTTAGTATTACTTATATTTTAATATAATTGGGATGGAGGGTACAGGACGGACAAATCTTTTTATGATTAGTTTTATTTATAAAGTTAAGACTAAAATAAAAATATGAATATTTTTATAAAAGATGATATTTTTAATTATACTTTTACCCGTCAATTATTGATACGGAATATAAAATACCAGTTTGTAAAAACATGGGGTTAAATAAAAATCAAAAAGAAATCAGGGGTCTAGTTTGCATACTCAAAAAGGGATGACATGAGTGACAACTTGTTTCTTTCTTCTTTGTTTCTTCTTGCACAAGAATTTTTTTTCATAAATATATTCCATCTTTTTCCACACTTACATTTAGACTCCGTAGTTATTTTTTATTATTATTATATTATTATATTAATCATTATTTTAAATCACAAAACAAAAATAAGTCACGGACAGAAAAAGGGACGACACCCATTCTTTGACACACGTTTTATTTTAATTTTTTTATTAAATTTATTATAATTCTTATATTATTATATTAATAAAATATATATACATCTATCTAGTCGGTAACATAAACCAAGCAAAGGTCACGAGAATTTAGGCGGCTATACTTTTTGGTTAAACACATAGGAAAATGACTATATATTTTTTCAGCTACAGACCGATAGATAGTGATAGATAAATAAAATGGATTTTTTTTAAAACAACACAACTCATGGGTTTAGCATAGGAGATAGGATGGAGATCTGTTTAATTTTTTTTTATCTTGTCTTGCACGTAGGAAAGCACATATAAATACACTTGATGTAGTTCACAATCACACACACATAATATCTATCTATCTATCTATCTTTATATATTCCGAAATTATTCTTTTGATTAATATTATTAGTATTATTTTTATATATAATACATAAAATACTACGACCGAGTTACGCTCTAGAGAATTTCAAAACGGGTTTTCAAACGGATTATAGCTAAGAAAAATATTGGGTATAGTTCGTGAATCCAAGACCAACCATACAATCATCCACTATATCTCAATATTGAACGGTGAGTTTATACATCCTTTTTAAAAACTTTAAATATTTTTGGGCTGAGAATACATGCAATTTATTTTAAATGCAATGGACACAAGTACATACTTAATTCTACACTGAGTTAAACTGAAAATCCCTTAGCTTTGGTAACTAGTAGCTGCCAGTACATAGGATATGGACTGGTGGGCGCGAATAATTGTATATGGATCCATAGGGCTTGACATCCTCGTCCGAGCTAGAGCGCTAGCCTTTTAACGGACGTATGTTATTTGAGTTTATGACACGTTGGTTTGCGTGTATTAAAACGAATAGGGTAATTATCATTATAGCATTAAGTTTAGTTACCAGGGTGCTCTGTTATGTAGAATCTATTGATAAACTTTTGAAGAAATCTTGTGGTCCATCTTTATATATTTATGACTCGAGCAATTAAACCTATAACTCACCAACATTCGTGTTGATATTTTTAGCATGTTTTTATTCTCAGGTCCTTAGACTGCTTCCACTGTGATGTGCTTGTTGCCTTCATGGAGTCTCTCATTCTTTGTATAAAGTTTATTGCATTCGAAACAAAACCACGTTGTGTAATAAATAAATTAACTGTGATGTCAACCTGTAAAATAAAGACTTATGTATTTTGGGGATTTGCTTATACTTAAGCACTCGCCCACATGTTTATAACTTTCTATGTTTAGAAAGTCACTTATTTTAATGAATGCAATATTTTATCAAAACGTATCATATAGAGGTCAAAACCTCACTGTGGAATCAATGATTAACGTGCCGCTTCAATAGCGATTTTGACGGGTCGTTACATCTACCGAGGATTGATGACTTATTTGATCAACTACAGGGATCTAATTGTTATTCAAAGATTGATTTGAGATCCGGGTATCACCAATTGAGAGTCAAAGAAGCGGATGTCCCGAAGATGGCGTTTAGAACACGTATGGACATTATGAGTTTACAGTGATGCCGTTTGGTTTGACAAACGCACCGGCAGTGTTCATGGACCTCATGAACCGTGTGTGTAAGTCATACCTAGATAAATTCGTCATTGTATTTATTGATGATATATTGGTGTACTCCAAGAACGGGGAAGAGCACGAACATCATCTACGTTTGATATTGACCATGCTTAGAAAAGAGCACTTGTATGCAAAGTTCTCTAAGTGTGACTTTTGGTTACCAGAGGTACAATTTCTTGGCCATGTTGTAGGGGCCAATGGAATACAGGTCGATCCAGCAAAGATTGGGTCGGTTAAGAATTGGGAAACCCCAAAGACACCAACTCAGATCTGGTAATTTTTGGGTCTAGCTGGTTACTACCGGAGATTCATTGAAGGATTCTCTAAGATTGCCTGACCATTAACCGCGTTGACTCATAAAGGCAAGAAGTATCAGTGGTCAGAACTGCAAGAAACTGCATTTCGGTTGCTGAAGGAGAAGTTAACAACCGCACTGATATTGTCCCTATCCGAGGGAAGTGAAGATTTTGTTGTTTATTGTGATGCCTCACGTCAAGGAATGGGTTGTGTGCTTATGCAACGAAACAAGGTTATTGCTTATGGATCGCGCCAGTTAAAGATTCACGAGCAGAACTACACTACGCACGACCTTGAACTAGGAGCTGTTGTCTTTGCACTTAAAATATGGAGGCACTACCTGTATGGAACCAAGTTTACTATCTTCACCAACCATAAGAGTTTACAGCACATATTTGATCAAAAACAGCTCAACATGAGACAACGACGTTGGATGGAACTACTTAATGATTATAACTGCGAAGTTCAATACCATCCGGGCAAAGCAAATGTTGTGGTGGATGCTTTAAGTAGAAAAGAGCGAGAGAAACCCCTCAGGGTTAAAGCTCTTAACATAGTTGTCCATACGAATCTCACATCACAGATCCGTGAAGCACAATGGGAAGCCGTGAAGCAAGAAAATGTCGATGTTGAATTTCTCAGAGGAATGGATAAGAAATTTGACATCAAGGAGGACGAAACATGGTACTTTGCTAATCGAATCTGGGTACCAAAGTTTGGTGGATTGAGAGAACTAGTATTGGAGGAAGCACACAATTCAAGGTACTCAATTCATCCGGGATCAGATAAAATGTACCAAAATTTGAAGACGTTTTATTGGTGGCCAAATTTAAAAGCTGACATTGCTACATATGTCAGAAAGTGCTTGACTTGCGCTAAGGTCAAGGCTGAACATCAGAAGTCATCAGGGTTATTAACTCAAACAGAGATTCCCCAGTGGAAGTGGGAAGGTATTACAACGGACTTCATCACGAAACTGCCGAGAACGGTGGGAGGTTACGATACCATTTGGGTTATCGTGGATCGTCTCACTAAGTCTGCACACTTCTTACCGATAAGAGAAACTGATAAAATGGAGATGTTGGCTCAGATCTATATTAAAGAAGTCGTCTCTAGGCATGGAGTGCCTATATCTATTATATCCGATCGCGACAGTAGATTCACTTCCAGGTTTTGGCAGTCATTACAGAAAGCAATGGGGACTAATTTAGATATGAGTACAGCATATCACCCCCAGACAGATGGCCAGAGCGAGCGAACTATTCAGACTTTTGAGGACATGATGCGAGCATGCGTCATTAATTTCGGAAATGGATGGGATAAGTACTTACCACTAGCTGAGTTCTCATACAATAACAGCTACCATGCGAGTATTAAAGCTGAACCTTTCGAAGCATTATACGGAAGGAAGTGTAGATCTCCCGTATGTTGGCGAGTTGGGGGTTAGTCAGTTGATAGGTCCTGAGATTATTCAGGAGACAACTGAGAAAGTCCTACAGATTCAGGAACGATTGAGAACGGCTCGGAGTCGTCAAAAGAGTTATGTCGAATGTTAGATGGAAGGACATAGAATTCCAAGTTGGTGACAAAGTCATGCTTAAGGTATCACCTTGGAAGGGTGTTATACGATTTAGGAAACGAGGTAAACTGAGTCCTAGATATGTTGGACCGTTCGAGATAACTGAAAGGGTTGGACCGGTAGCTTACAGATTGTACTGCCATAAGCACTCTGTGGTATACACGATGTTTTTCATGTATCCAATCTAAAGAAATGCCTAGTCGATGAGAATTTGATTATTCCTTTAGAGGAACTATGTATCGACGACAAACTTCATTTCATTGAAGAACCTGTCGAAATCTTGGGCCGTGAGAACAAACAGTTGAAACAAAGCAGAATTCCTATCATTAAAGTTTGGTGGAACGCGAGAAGAGGACCAGAGTTCACGTGGGAGCTTGAAGACCAGATGATACAAAAGTATCCGCAACTGTTTCCGGAGGAAACTACTTAAGCGGACGATCAATGAAATTTCGGGACGAAATTTTCAATAACAGGTGGGTAATGTAACAACCCTGCTTTTTTCGTCACTTCCGTCAACCTTCTGTTAATTTATTTAACGGCGATTACTTGACGTTTATGTGTTTACGTGTAATAAATACCTTTACTTGATCCTTTGAGGGTTACAAAAATTAATATGGGTTAATATTAATTCGAATAAATATTTCAGATAAAGAAATACGATAAAAATGATACGATTTTGATAACTGCTTTTCGAGCAACGAAACGCTTGGGTTTATTTTAATAATTAATTTATTAATTATTAAATTTTTAAAAATATTTAATTTATTGGGTTTTTAATAAATTAAACGATTGGTTGCGTTTTAACGATCGGTTTAGCGTTCCGGGCCTTCGGTACGTCTAAACGGCACTTGAAACGAGCCACGAGTATGCGCTTTTGCAAAACACGAGCCCGAGAGTAACCCCATTGGGCCATTCGGCCGAAACCACATCCCCACCCCTTTTAATTTTAATTTTTGCAACTTAAAGGACTTATTTGTAATTAGTGATAATTAAACCCTAGTATAAATTAGAGTGTAAACCTAAACTACTCATAATCCCCTAATTAAAATTGCAGTCGCCATTCTTTTTCCCCCCTGCTGCTCGTCGACCTTCATCCCTTACACACTATCATTCAATTTTAATTTGTAGCATAAACCTTCTACACGAACGTTGTAATTCCCTTCGTGCTCTACGCGTTGGTATAAACGATTTCTTGATCAAAGGTATAAATAGCTAACCCTAATTATTAAAATCTGATTTTTATTAAGGTTTCATGATTTAGGTTGTCTATTGCTCAAGTCTTGATGTTTGATGAATGCTAGATGAGATAAATTACTCGTTTTGATTGTTTAATGCGAAAACCGAATTTGTTTATTGCATGTACAGAAATTTTAATTTTTCAATTGCATGATATTAAGTGATAATTAAAATCCTTGCGAAAAACTATTGATTTTAGGCTTTGGATTCGCTTGATTTCGTTTCCGGATGATCAAGTTATGTCCATTTGAAATTAACGTTGTGTTTTTGTTGTGTAATCAGAAATCTGAGTTTGATAGACCACGAATTGGCTTGTGAAATTAATACCATTGGATAGATAATTTAAAAACACACAATTTTCACTAGGATATCATGTCATTTGCTATTACGACCCGTCAAAATCGCTATTGACGCGGCACGTTAATCATTGATTCCACAGTGAGGTTTTGACCTCTATATGATACGTTTTGATAAAAGATTGCATTCATTAAAATAAGTGACTTTCTAAACATAGAAAGTTATAAATATGTGGGTGAGTACTTAAGTATAAGAAAATCCCCAAAATACATAAGTCTTTATTTTACAGGTTGACATCACAGTCAATTTATTTATTACACAACGTGGTTTTGTTTCGAATGCAATAAACTTTATACAAAGAATGAGAGACTCTGTGACGATCGCTCCAAATCCATATGGACGAACACGTCATTCATCAATTTCATTGCGAGGTATTTGACCTCTATATGATACGTTTTGTAAACATTGCATTCTTTTGAAAAGGCACACCATCAATGAATACTTAAATCAAAGGTTCTCGACATTTGATGATTTCTATATATAGACAATCATCGTAAATAATAGTTTACAATAGTAATTCCATTGACAATGCAGTCAAAATAAGATACATGGTGATGATTTTGTGAATGCAACGTTTTCTTGAATAAAGCATGCATTACTCCATGCACATAGCTTGTATAACATGTAAGCAAACAGCAGAAGACTTCTAGAGAACCTGAGAATAAACATGCTAACAAGTATCAACACAAAGGTTGGTGAGTTCATAGTTTTAGTATTTCGCATAATCTGTATATAAAAGTGGATCACAAGATTTCAGTTGTTTCATCCGAAACGTTTATCAAAATATTCTACAAAATTGAGCACCCTGGTAACTAAACTTAACGTATATATAATAAGTACCCCTGTTATAACATACATGCAACCAACATGTACAATACACGCAAACCAACGTGTACTAAGCTCAAATAGCATACGTCCGCTTTATAGTGCAGGCTAGGGTCTCTATACCTGGAGCGGACGGGGATGTCAAGCCCTATGGATCCATATATAACTACTCGCGCCCACCAGTTCTTATAACCGGCAATTACTAGTTACCAAAGCTAAGGGATTTTTGGTTCAAACTCAGTGTAGAATTTAGTATGTACTTGTATCCATTGCGTTTAAAATAAAGTGCATGTATTCTCAGCCCAAAAATATAGATTGCAAAAGCAATTAAAAAGGGAGCAAATGAAACTCACCTTAGCAGCATATAAAGTTGTTCACCAAAATGTGACCGAAACTCGGATTACCAATTAATCGTAGATCTCAACCTAGAGAACATATGTTGGTCAATAAATGTCTATCAAGCTAGGTCAAGTCATAGTGTATCATAATCCTAATGCTCGAGATCGACATATAATAGTTATCCAAAGTCGTTTCAAAAAGTCAATTTTGACAATAGTTCAATAAAACGAGACGTGCCTTATATAAGGATTCATTTACTCGGTTGGTAATATTTAAAAGTTCACTTTATCAATCTCGTAAACAAGTTATTTAAATCTTAATTGCAGATTCAAAAGCAATTTCAATTAACGTCAATCATAATTCAGTTGATCATATCTTTTAATGCGTTTATCGAAACTATTCGATGTCTAAATGAAAAGTTATTGATTTTTCGCCAGCTTTCCAAAAACATGTATATCATATACCTTTTACCAGTAATATATATATTTAATTAGTGATTCATTATAAACTGTTTAACGACAAAATTTAGCATACAAGCATATATAAATATATATACTCGAGCACTAGACATGGATACATAATTAATATATAAAAGATAAGATATGAGTGCTTACGTATCAGTATTGAGATTCAGTATTGTAGGAAAGTACGTAGACGTAACGGAGATGATAAACACTAGGTTTGATTCACAAATATACCCCCGAACATTACCCATAACCTCCTTGGCAATAACCCATAATTTCCTTAGCTCTATCCCGCTTGAAAACCATTTTGAAAATAACACACTCATGACCTCGTCGTAGTATTTTATGTATAATACATAATTAATAATACTAATGATAATAAGATTAATAATAATAATATTAATCATAATAATAATAATAATAATAATAATAATAATAATAATAATAATAATAATAATAATAATAATAATAATAATAATAAAATAAATTAAATAAATATTACGGAGTAATAATACTAGAGAAAGAGAGATAGATTCAGCTGAGGGAAAAATCGCACAATTTATAGAATCTTTTCTGAAAAAGTACCCCATGCGATCGCATGGGATTTGTGCTTCAAGGCCATGCGATCGCATGGCCCTCTGATCCAGCTCACAAACTTTTAACTTTTTGTTTGTCGACATAATTTTATATAATATATATAATATATTTAATTTATATAATTAATTATATATTATATTAAATTCACATGCATAGTTGACTTGTAATTTTTGTTCCGATAGTACGTCATCACTCGACTTATGTCCCAGTTCCGATTTTTCAAATGTCCTTTCGTACGCTGAGAAAACTTGTATTTTACATTTCGTGTCTCGTACCTTTGTCAAAATATAGCCTTAAATTATCCCTAAACTATACCACTCAAAGTATATCTTAAACTTTCGAGTATTTTGATCATTTACTTCTATAAATCATCGTCTCGCTATTTGTTAATATATATATATAATAACAATTCGTTTTTATGACCAAGTTAATATTATATTTTATCGTATTGTTAAATATATATTTTCAATATTAATAAACACGTTTTAAAATACATATCGCAAGTTATTCATATATCTAATTCCAACAGTTGATATTCCTTATTATTGTATGTGTCCAAATTACGTTATTTAAACAAGCACTTTACCATTTTTTCGAATACCGTTAAGAATGAATGATTTCCCAAATCAACGTGGACCTTACAACAGAGACCCGTAATAATATCATAATCCTTAAGGGACTCAATAATTATCTTTTAATTCAATCGTTTGGCATAATCTTTTAACTCTGTATCTAAATATATCAATCAGATAATCAAACCAATAAGTTTAATGCACAGTATCATATACTCAACACTTTGTTACGTTTTCAAGTTATGGTATATATATGTATCTATTTACATATAATTGTTCGCGAATCGTTGAGAACAATCGAAAGGCAATTGAATAGTTCAAAAATTTTGAGATTCAACTTTACAGACTTTGCTTATCATGTCAGAAACGTTAAAGATTAAGTTTAAATTTGGTCAGAAATTTTCGGGTCATCACAGTACCTACCCGTTAAAGAAATTTCTTCCCGAAATTTGAGTGAGGTCGTCATGGCTGACAATAAAAATGTTTTCATGACGAATATGAGTTGGTAAATAGAATTTTATCACCATTGAATAATACGGATAAAACAATCCGATTACTCGAAGCGTAGAGAGAAGTTATCGTAATAGAGTGAAATGGAGAATAGAGATTCGTCTTATCTCTTAATGTAGTAACGATTGATTTCCGGAATTTAAGGAATAGAAAATCTTCAAAATTTAAATAAGATTTGATTCTTCAGAATTTAAGGAAATTAGGATTTCCTTTGATTAAATGCGTAATCTGCCTCGATTGCTATGTCTGATATTTTGCTATAAATAAACCTCTTCCGTTTCATTTATTTTCACCACTCCTATAATCTTCTTTCTTATTTCATACTTACAAAAGATTTGTGAAAATGCTTCATCCAGTTCTGATTCTTGATATTTTCTTGGCTATCATATCATTCATTCTTCTTTTTCATCTGCCACCAGAGGAGGTTATTTTCTTCTACTATTACCTTGGGGTTATATTGTTTTTCATTCTCCCGTGTCTTTATATTGCTATACGCATTGATATATACGGTTTGTAATTTCGGGGTTCTTTTCGGGCTTTATATTTTCCATTATATTTCGGAGCTTCATGCTTTCGTTTTCTCTTCCTGACTTTAAGTCAAGCGAATAATGGTCCAAAATTCGTAGGTATGGATTTTGAAATGAACATAATTAATGTTCTAAGAAAGAAACGGTAATGGCACAATCTGACTTGTCAAATTACCAGAATACCTCGAAAAAAACCGAATCATCAAGAAAAATATTTTCTTGATATGTTTAGAGGTTAAATAGAATGAAAGAGTTATGTAACATAGTTCATGATGAGGGTATGATCTGTGAACCTTTATCACGTTCCATTAGAAACTCAGCTTGACTTACTGTAAAATAATCACGTTGATCAAGTGTCATTATATTATACTAACTCATGCTTCAATTCCCAACACTACTTCAAAAATATCCATTTTTTGAAATTTTCAGAAATTAGAAACTAAAATAGTTTCTTTTATGATGTAACACAGATAGCGTGAAGAGATAAATGATTTCAGATAAGAATAGTTATGAAAATATCTCCAGAAATATGGAGGATATTTATAATGGAAGATACGATGATATCTTAGAATTTCTAATATCAGAGGATGATGCGGAAAATCTGTCTGTGAAGGTTTAGAATAAGAAGTAAGGTTCTTACTAATGGTTTCAGCAGACACCGAATCATTTGGATTCTTTGAAGGTAGATTTCGTCCTTGTGATTTGTCTACAGCTTCCTTCATACTTTGCTCAACCCGTTTTCCAGTTCCAAACTTTCTCTTTTTCTGTGCTTTTCCAACACACTACTCTTTATCATCAAACTTTCAACTGTTAAAATCGTTTACAGTTTTTGCTGCTTCATCAGCATTTTTCCAAAATTCGGAGAACTAGTTTCGTAGTTTGGGGTGTTTTTAAGAAACTTCACATTCGAAGTATGTAAGTCTAGAAGATAGATGTTATATATATATATATATAACTGATGTTGTAGAAAATGCTGCGAGATTCAAAATACTGATTGCTAATTCCCGGGGGTTGGTATGGAAATTATTGTTACAAGATGTGGATGAGTATATGATAGGGTTTCAATGAGTATAAGGATTTTTTGAAAGGTCAAGGATTAATAAAGTTATTTGGTAAATTTACTGCTAATGTGGTGGAACATGAAAGGTTCCCCAATAACAAAACGTATATATCAAGGTTACAATAAGGCTTAATCTGAAAAGTTGAAGTTGACTGGTTGGAAGTGTGATAAAACTGGATACTTTGAAAAGAAATTGCAAGATTATTTTCGGTAATAACAATGCTAAAGGATCTTTCACCGTTTTGAAGTCAAAGTATAGCTTTGAAAGATGTAGAGATTTAAGAATGATGTCACTTGTTAAATCTTGACTTGGATTCTGCTCTGTCAATATCAGAATATGTAATTGAATTTGTATGGAAACGATTGTATATCGCTGTAAGCATAGTTAATAATTTTTGAATCAAAGTTGAAGAATGTACAGTGTAACATATTAATTGCGAACTTATATATTTCCCGGGTATTACCTACCCGTTAAAGATTTCACAATTAATACTTTGTACAAAAGAATTTTTATTACCGTCTTTATGAAAATATCTGTATGTATATTTTCTTCAGATGTAACACAGATTTAATGAGTTAATATCATATTAAGCTCATTTAATTTTCGGCTTGACTTAGAAATGATTAATCTCTAAAACATTAAAGATTACATAATCTTTGCGGAGTATTTCGCTAATGTAATCGATACTTCATTATTTATTCTTATTGATATTCCTCGGTGAAGGATGTTGGTGCTCGTGGAATTTTTGTGAACCTTACAAGGCACAGATGATGTTTTCTGAAAAGTTTCGAGTATATCGAAATTGAAAATGTAAAATCAATTATGTAATTGATTAATACACTTGGTTTATTATGAAATGGAATTCATTGGGTTGAAACAGAGATTGTAGTTAACAATGGTTAAGTTGCTAAGGAAGGATGTACATCATTGCATATTAGTAATATGAACTAACCGAGTAGTACCTACCAGTTAAGATTCACACGTAATAGCTTAGTACGAAAAGATTTATTTTGATTTCAAAATTCATATATATTAAATATACATAAAATTTCTTCAGGGAAAAAATGAGTTAATACTTCATCGGTTATTGTTGCTGGTATTTCTTGGTAACTATGGTGCGTATGACGTTGATGCTCGTGGAACAGATTGTGAAGTTGAGGTTTGCGATGCGGATGTTGTTGGTGGTGGTAATGGTACTGTTGGTGTTGTTGTCGGTGGTACTGTTGATGCTGGTGATGCTGCTGGTGCTTGTAACCTTTGCACCATATTCTCCAAAGCCACTACCCGAGCGCGAAGCTCGTTGACTTCTTCTACTACACCGGGATGATTGGCGGTTCGGACGAGTGGATGAATAAGATCCAGAATTTGAGATAGTATATTATTGTGACGAGATACTCTGGAAATGAGAGAGAAAATGGTGTCTCGAACAGGTTCGCCGGTAAGTGCTTCAGGTTCTTCGCCAAGAGGGCAATGTGGTGGATGGAAGGGATCGCCTTCTTCTTGTCTCCAATAATTAAGTAAGCTACGAACCCATCCCCAATTCATCCAGAATAGATGATGGCTAATTGGTTTATCCATTCCAGTTACACTGTCTTCGGAATTCAGGTGAATATTCATATCGGAATAGCTGTCAGAGTTTAAGGAATTTGAACTAGATACGAGATCCATCTTGTATAATTAGGGAGATGATTTTTGATATAAATTAGATTATAGAATTTAGTTTGGTATTCTTCAATACATAATTTACATATGTATATATAATACCAAATTCCATAAATCACGGAGAAATTTTCGGAAGATGTCAGGAAAAGTTTACAGTAACAGATACGCTAAGATATGAATTTTGTCTATACACTATTCATGCAATCAATGCAGTAAAATGTGTCTAGACTAGGAATGATAAGCAGGTAATTTCCGACAAGAAATGATAAGCAAAACTTTTAACATGCATACACGGTCGAAGTCCAGACTTACTAATGCATCCTAACAACTATCAGTTAGACACACTCATGCAAGACCTGGTTCACAAGGACCAACGCTCTGATACCAACTGTGACGATCGCTCCAAATCAATATGGACGAACACGTCATTCATCGATTTCATTGCGAGGTATTTGACCTCTATATGATACGTTTTGTAAACATTGCATTCTTTTGAAAACGCACACCATCAATCAATACTTAAATCAAAGGTTCTCGACATCTGATGATTTCTATATATAGACAATCATCGTAAATAATAGTTTACAATATTAATTCCGTTGACAATGCAGTCAAAATAAGATACATGGTGATGATTTTGTGAATGCAACGTTTTCTTGAATAAAGCATGCAAGACTCCATGCACATAGCTTGTATAACATGTAAGCAAACAGCAGAAGACTTCTAGGGAACCTGAGAATAAACATGCTAACAAGTGTCAACACAAAGGTTGGTGCGTTCATAGTTTTAGTGTTTCGCATAATCTGTATATAAAAGTGGATCACAAGATTTCAGTTGTTTCATCCGAAACGTTTATCAAAATATTCTACGAAATTGAGCTCCCTGGTAACTAAACTTAACGTATATATAATAAGTACCCCTGTTTTAACATACATGCAACCAACATGTACAATACACGCAAACCAACGTGTACTAAGCTCAAATAGCATATGTCCGCTTTATAGTTCAGGCTAGGGTCTCTATACCTGGAGCGGACGGGGATGTCAATCCCTATGGATCCATATATAACTACTTGCGCCCACCAGTTCTTATAACCGGCAGTTACTAGTTACCAAAGCTAAGGGATTTTAGGTTCAAACTCAGTGTAGAATTTAGTATGTACTTGTATCCATTGCGTTTAAAATAAAGTGCATGTATTCTCAGCCCAAAAATATAGATTGCAAAAGCAATTAAAAAGGGAGCAAATGAAACTCACCTTAGCAGCATATAAAGTTGTTCACCAAAATGTGACCGAAACTCGGATTACCAATTAATCGTAGATCTCAACCTAGAGAACATATGTTGGTCAATAAATGTCTATCAAGCTAGGTCAAGTCATAGTGTATCACAATCCTAATGCTCGAGATCGACATATAATAGTTATCCAAAGTCGTTTCAAAAAGTCAATTTTGACAATAGTTCAATAAAACGAGACGTGCCTTATATAAGGATTCATTTACTCGGTTGGTAATATTTAAAAGTTCACTTTATCAATCTCGTAAACAAGTTATTTAAATCTTAATTGCAGATTCAAAAGCAATTTCAATTAAATTCACATGCATAGTTGACTTGTAATTTTTGTTCCGATAAGTCGTACGTCATCACTCGACTTATGTTCCGGTTCCGGTTTTTCAAATGTCCTTTCGTACACTGAGAAAACTTGTATTTTACATTTCGTGTCTCGTACCTTTGTCAAAATATAGCCTTGAATTATCCCTAAACTATACCACTCAAAGTATATCTTAAACTTTCGAGTATTTTGATCATTTACTTCTATAAATCATCGTCTCGCTATTTGTTAATATATATATAATAACAATTCATTTTTATGACCAAGTTAATATTATATTTTATCGTATTGTTAAATATATATTTTCAATATTAATAAACACGTTTTAAAATACATATCGCAAGTTATTCATATATCTAATTCCAACAGTTGATATTCCTTATTATTGTATGTGTCCAAATTACGTTATTTAAACAAACACTTTACCATTTTTTCCGAATACCGTTAAGAATGAATGATTTCCCAAATCAACGTGGACCTTACAACAGAGACACATAATAATATCATAATCCTTAAGGGACTCAATAATTATCTTTTAATTCAATCGTTTGGCATAATCTTTTAACTCTGTATCTAAATATATCAATCAGATAATCAAACCAATAAGTTTAATGCACGGTATCATATACTCAACACTTTGTTACGTTTTCAAGTTATGGTATATATATGTATCTATTTACATATAATTGTTCGCGAATCGTTAAGAACAATCGAAAGGAAATTGAATAGTTCAAAAATTTTGAGATTCAACTTTACAGACTTTGCTTATCGTGTCGGAAACGTTAAAGATTAAGTTTAAATTTGGTCAGAAATTTTCGGGTCATCACAGACTCCATGCAGATAACAAGCACATCACAGCGGAAGCAGTCTAAGGACATGAGAATAAAAAAAATGCTAAAAATGTCAACACGAATGTTGGTGAGTTATATGTTTAATTGCTCGAGTCATAAATATATAAAGATGGACCACAAGATTTCTTCAAAAGTTTATCAATAGATTCTACATAACAGAGCACCCTGGTAACTAAACTTAATGCTATAATGATAATTACCCTATTTGTTTTAATACACGCAAACCAACGTGTCATAAACTCAAATAACATACGTCCGTTAAAAGGCTAGCGCTCTAGCTCTGATGGGGATGTCAAGCCCTATGGATCCATATACAATTATTCACGCCCACCAGTCCATATCCTATGTACTGGCAGCTACTAGTTACCAAAGCTAAGGGATTTTTGGTTTAACTCAATGTAGAATTAAGTATGTACTTGTGTCCATTGCATTTAAAATAAATTGCATGTATTCTCAGCCCAAAAATATTTGAAGTATTTAAAAAGGGAACTATAAACTCACCGTTCAATATTGAGATTCAATATTGTAGGTAGACGTAACGATAGTGGATGATTGTATGGTTGGTCTTGGATTCACGAACAATACCCAATATTTTTCTTAGATATAATCCGTTTGAAAACCCGTTTTGAGATTCTCTAGAGCGTAACTCCGTCGTGGTATTTTATGTATTATATATAAAAATAATACTAATAATATTAATCAAAAGAATAATTACGGAATATATAAAGATAGATAGATAGATAGATATTATGTGTGTGTGATTGTGAACTACATCAAGTGTATTTATATGTGCTTTCCTACGTGCAAGATAAGATAAAAAAAATTAAACAGATCTCCATCCTATCTCCTATGCTAAACCCGTGAGTTGTGTTGTTTTAAAAAAAATCCATTTTATTTATCTATCACTATCTATCGGTCTATAGCTAAAAAAATATAGTCATTTTCCTATGTGTTTAACCAAAAAGTATAGCCGCCTAAATTCTCGTGACCTTTGCTTGGTTTATGTTACCGACTAGATAGATGTATATATATTTTATTAATATAATAATATAATAATTATAATAAATTTAATAAAAAAAATTAAAATAAAACGTGTGTCAAAGAATAGGTGTCGTCCCTTTTTCTGTCCGTGACTTATTTTTGTTTGGTGATTTAAAATAATGATTAATATAATAATATAATAATAATAATAAAAATAACTACGGAGTCTAAATTTAAGTGTGCAAAAAGATGGAATATATTTATGAAAAAAAAATTCATGTGCAAGAAGAAACAAATAAGAAAGAAATAAGTTGTCACTCATGTCATCCCTTTTTGACTATGCAAACTAGACCCGTGATTTCTTTTTGATTTTTATTTAACCCCGTGTTTTTACGAACTGGTATTTTATATTCCGTATCAATAATTGACGGGTAAAAGTATAATTAAAAATCTCATCTTTTATAAAAATATTCATATTTTTATTTTAATCTTAACTTTATAAATAAAACTAATCATAAAAAGATTTGTCCGTCCTGTACCCTCCGTCCCAATTATATTAAAATATAAGTGATACTAAAATGTAATATATAATACATTTTTAGTTTTAAAAAAAATAGTTGTTTTATTAACTTAAAATTATATAACTTTACTAACCTTCATTCCAAATACTATAATATATATCACATGCATTAAAATCTTTATTTGGACAAAATTTGTCGCTAGACAACAAATTAGTTTTAGCCATTCATTAGTACATGCATTGTTGTAAAAAAACCTGATTACTCGCCGATTAATCCCCGATTAATCATTTTTAAGAGTAATCCGTTCCAATTTCTCAAAATCCTTTTAATTAATCGGTCAACGTAAATTGATGGGTCAAAATAGAATATAGTAATCAAAGGCGGTCAAAGTCAAAGTGTGTCAACATCTTAACATGAATTTAAACTAGAATTTTATAGTTTTTGAACAAAATAAACAATTTTAGACAATTATCTTAAAGTTTATGTTTATATTTATGGTCTTCTTCTATATTTACGCATATAATTTTTGAAATTTAATATTTAAGTGTAAAAAGTACAATTCGATTACTCCCCGATTAATCCCCGAATTGCCGATTAATCCTTTCTAACTCCCGACCGATTAATCCCCGAATAGCGAATTTTGTAACCTTGAGTACATGTAAGGTCTAATTGATCCCATGAACCATGGTTTTGTTGATGAATTATTTTGGATGAGATCTAGATGAGATATGATATATGAATTTATTTAAATTGACAACCTTGAAACATAAACTTTTGTTCTAGCATTTTACAGTAATATTTATATTTATGTTCATCAATTATAAGTAGTATTTATGTCTAAATTAGTCTAAAGATGATCATCACATTCAATGATGAAATTAAATGTCAAATAATATTACGGAGTGTATATGAGAAAAATAATGTGTTTAATTCATTTAGATTTATCTCATATGTTGTCAGTATTGATATTAATAATAATATCAACTAGTTAGTATTTGTAAATGATTAAAAATTTTCTATATATATACTTCCGTTCAGGTTATAATAACCTATCATTTAAGAATCATATAGGAACAAAAATTTACATATTTAGTAATAACGATTATATCGCATAATATTTTTATCAACGTATTTCAAATTATATATATATATATATATATATATATATATATATATATATATATATATATATATATATATATAAACCGTTGTTCGTGAATCGCCGGAATTGGTCAAAGGGTATTTGAATGTGTAAACTAGTTCAAAAAGTTTTAAGACTCAACATAATAGGTATGCTTATCATGTCGGAAACATTTTATCCTGTAATTAATTTAATAAAGCGGAAATTTTTCGGGTCATCATAGTACTTCCCCGTTAAAGAAAATTTCGTCCCGAAATTTTGAGTAGTACCTGTTTTATGAGCGATATCGGTGAACAAATGTGGATACTTTTGCTTCATTTGATCTTCATGTTCCCAAGTAAATTCGAGTCCTCCTCTAGCGTTCCAACGAACTCTAACAATCGGTATTTTACTTCATTTTAATTGTTTGACCTCACGGTCCATGATTTCAACAGGTTCTTCGATAAAATGGAGTTTATCGTTGATTCGTATTTCGTCAAGAGAAATTACGACATCCTTTTCAACTAAACATTTCTTCAAATTTGACACGTGAAATGTGTCGTGAACACTACTAAGTTCTTGCGGTAGCTTTAATCGATAAGCAACTGCTCCAATTCTTTCGGTGATTTCAATGGGTCATACGTACCTAGGACTTAGCTTTCCTCATTTACCGAATTGTACAACGCTTTTCCAGGGTGACACTTTCAACATGACCATGTCGCCCACTTGAAATTCTAGCGGTTTTCTTCTTACATCAGCATAACTCTTTTGACGACTCATGGCCGTTTTCAATCGCTGTTGTATTTGAATGATCTTTTCGATGATTTCATGAATAATTTCTGGTCCAGTAAGTTGTCTTTCTCCTACTTCACTCCAACAAATAGGAGATCTGCACTTTTTACCGTAAAGTGCCTCAAATTGTGTTGCGTTGATGCTCGTATGATAGCTGTTATTGTATGAGAATTCTGCCAAGGGTAAGTGTCAATCCCAACTGGTTCCAAAGTCAATCACGCATGCCCGTAACATGTTTTCCAATGTTTGTATTGTTCTTTCACTTTGACCATCTGTCTGTGGTGATAAGCGGTGCTCATATCTAATCGAGTTCCCAATGCTTTTTGTAATGACTGCCAAAAACATGATGTGAATCGGGTGTCGCGATCAGATATGATGGAGATAGGTACACCATGCCTGGAAACTATTTCCTTCAAATATAAGCGTGCTAATCTCTCCATACTTTATGTCTCCTTTATTGGTATAAAGTGAGCTGATTTAGTGAGGCGATCAACTATCACCCAAATAGTATCTTAACTACTTGCAGTCCTTGGCAATTTCGTAATGAAATCCATGGTTATTCTTTCCCATTTCCACTGAAGAATTTCTGGTTATTGCAGTAACCCTGACGGCTTTTGGTGCTCAGCTTTGACCTTGGCACATGTCAAACATTTGCTTACATAAGTAGCAATTTCTGTCTTCATATTAGGCCACCAATAGAACTTCTTAAGATCGTGGTACATTTTTCCTTTTCCTAGGTGAATTGAGTACCTCATTTTGTGTGCTTCATCGAGTACTAGTTGCCTCAGGTTACCATGTTTTGGTACCCATATCCTACCAGCAAAATACAGGGTTTCATCGGCTTTTACTTCAAGTTGTTTTTCTAATCCTTTGCTCATTTCGCCTTTCTTATTTTCTTCTTTTAAAGCTTCTAACTGTTCTGCTTGAATTTGCTTTGTGAGATCAGTACGAATTGTAATGTTCAAAGCTCGGACCCTAAGAGGTTTTACTCTTTCTTTCCAACTTAGGGCATCAGCTACAACATTAGCCTTTCCGGGGTGGTAATGGATTTCACAATCGTAATCGTTTAAAAACTTTACCCAGTGACGTTGCCTCATATTGTGCTGTTTTTGATCAAAAATATGCTGAAGACTCTTATGGTCAGTGTATACTGTACACTTGGTGCCATATAGATAGTGTCTCCATATTTTGAGTGCAAAAACTACTGCTCCAAGTTCCAAATCGTGCGTCGTATAGTTCCTTTCGTGAATTTTTAGTTGTCGTGAGGCGTATGTGATAACTTTTGTGCCTTGCATCAATACACATCCTAAACCTTGGCGCGAAGCGTCACAATAGATCACCAAATCATCATTTCCTTCTGGTAATGACAAAATGGGTGCAGACGTTAACTTCTTCTTTAACAGTTGAAATGCGGATTCCTGTTCTGTGGACCAATCATACTTCTTTCCCTTTTGGGTTAATGCAGTTAAGGGTTTGGCGATTTTAGAGAAATCTTGAATGAATCTTCGGTAGTAACCAGCAAGACCTAAAAATTGGCGGATTTGTGTTGCAGTCTTCGGGGTTTCCCATTTACTAATGGCTTCGATCTTGGCGGGGTCAACTTTAATTCCATCTTTACTGACAACATGGCTCAAAAACTGTACTTCTTGTAACCAGAAATCACACTTCGAAAATTTTGCGTACAGTTCTTCTTTCTTGAATACCTCTAGTACCAGTCTTAAGTGTTGCTCATGTTCTTCCTTGTTCTTCGAGTAAATCAATATGTCGTCGATAAAAACAATGACAAATTTGTCTAAATACGGTCTGTAGATACGATTCATTAGATCCATGAATACTGCTGAAGCATTAGTCAATTCAAAAGGCATGACTAAAAACTCATAGTGACCGTAACGGGTTCTGAACGCGGTTTTAGGAACATCTTCTTCCTTCACTCTCAGCTGATGATATCCGGAGCTTAGATCAATCTTAGAATAAACACTTGATCCTTGCAATTGATCAAACAAATCATCAATCCTTGGTAATGGGTACCGATTATTGATCGTTAATTTGTTTAATTCTCGGTAATCTATGCACATTCTCATAGATC
The DNA here is from genome assembly GCF_046630445.1 of Rutidosis leptorrhynchoides. Taxonomy (NCBI): domain Eukaryota; kingdom Viridiplantae; phylum Streptophyta; class Magnoliopsida; order Asterales; family Asteraceae; genus Rutidosis; species Rutidosis leptorrhynchoides. The sequence continues at coordinate 679,730,625 of NC_092335.1, read as the reverse complement.
CATCCTTCTTCTTGACGAACAGAATAGGAACACCCCAAGGTGAAAAACTGGGGCGAATAAATCCATGATCCGATAATTCTTGTAATTGGCTTTGCAATTCTTGCATTTCTGAAGGTGCAAGTCTATATGGGGATCGGGCTACAAGTGCAGCTCCTGGTACGAGATCAATCTGGAATTCTACACATCTGTGTGGAGGTAGCCCTGGTAATTCTTCTGGAAATACTTCGGGATATTCTCTTACAACCGGCACATCATCAATGCTTCTTTCTTAGGTATTGATCTTCTTCACGTGTGCCAGAATAGCATAACAACCTTTTCTTATAAGTTTATGGGCCTTCATACAGATGATAAGGTTCAGCTTCGAGTTGCTCTTCTACCCATAAATCATTAATGACGTTTCATCCTTTCGAGGGATGCGGAACGCTTTTTCAGCGCAAACAACTTTCGCTCTTGTTTTGGACATTAAGTACATGCCAACGATTACGTCAAAACTTCCTAATTCTACGGGTATCAAATCAATTTTGAATGTTTCACCGGCAAGATTTATTTCGCAACCATGGCAAATTTTATTGGCTTTTATCAGTTTACCATTAGCTAATTTAATAGTATATTTATCGTCTAGAGGCAATGATGCACATTTTAGTTTAGAACTAAAGTATTTACACATATAACTTCTATCAGCACCCGTATCAAACATAATAGAAGCTAGTTGATTATTAATGGTAAACGTACCCGTAACAAGATCGGGGTCTTCACGCGCTTCGCTGACATTAATGTTAAATGCCCTCCCACATGCGGGTTTTTTGTTCTTCTCCTTATCAGGGCATTGATTTATAAAGTGACCAGGCTTCCCGCATCTAAAATATTTCTTGACATCGGTCGGTTTTGTCTTTACTTCAGAAACGGTGGCATAACAATCTTTCGCCACATGTCCTTTCTTGTTGCACTTATCACAGACCACTTGGCAATAACCTGCATGATGTGTGTAACATCTTTTGCAGAACGGATGGGGTCCCTTGTAGTTTGGGCTAGCAATTGCCCCATCTTGTTTGCCCTTAAAGGTCTCTCGCCTCTTCAGGTGAGTACTTTTGCCCTTAAAGTCTTCCCATTTCCTTTTTCCTTCAGTTGTCTTGACTTTGGTAATTGGTGCCTTAATCGAACTCTCCGTGATCTGGTCCATGAGTTGGTGTGCCATTCTCATGGCTTCCTGCATCGTATTCGGTTTGGACGATGTAACATTTCCCTTGATATTGAGTGACAAATCGTTAATATACATCTCAATCTTTCGCTTCTCGTTTGGCACTAATTCGGGATACAACAAAGCTAGTTCCATGAAGCATTTTTCATAGTTGGTGAGATTCGCGCCGAAAACCTTCAGATTACGTAACTCAGATTCCATTTTTCTGATCTCGTTTCGAGGACAGTACTCCTCGATAAGTATCTTTTTCAATTCTTCCCAAGAGATATCATATGCCGTATCTACTCCTTCTGCTTTAGCATAATTGTTCCACCAAGTAAGTGCACCGTCTTGCAACGTGCACGAAGCATACTTTGACTTATCTCCGTCCGCACAATTACTGATTTTGAAAACGGACTCCATCTTTTCGAACCATCGGGTTAGACCGACTGGTCCCTCAATTCCACTAAACGTCTGTGGTTTGCATGCTTGAAAAGTTTTGTATGAGCATCCGTTTCGTGAGTTTGTATTCACAGCTGCTGCTTTGTGTGATGACGCGAAAATTTCTGACCAAATTTAAACTTAATCTTTAATGTTTCTGACACGATAAGCAAAGTCTATGAAGTTAAATCTCAAAATTTTAAACTATTCAATTACCCTTCGATTGTTCTCAATGATTCGCGAACAATTATATGTAAATAGATACATATGCTATAACTTGAAAACGTAACAAAGTGTTATGAAAATGATACTGTGCATTAACCTTATTGGTTTGATTATCTGATTGATATTTAGATAAGTTAAATAAAACGTTTAAGATGAACCAGTAAAACACTAATTTGCTACAGTATTTTCTAATTGCTACAGTACCCGAAAAGCTACAGTGTTTTCGAAAATCACTATTTGCTACACTATGAAGGAGGCTGTGGAAAAATCACAAAGACGAAATCTACCTTCAAAGAATACAAATGATTCAGTGTCTACTGAAATCCTTAGCAAATACCTTGCTCCTTACTCTAAAACCTTTGCGGACAATATTCTTCATCATCATCATCTTATCTTAAATATTCTAAGATATCATTGTATCTTCCATTATAAATATCCTCCATATTTCTGAAGATATTTTTATAATTATTCTTATCTGAAATCATTCATCTCTTCGCGCTATCTGTGTTACATTATAAAAGAAACTATTTTAGTTTCTAAAATTTGAAAAATTCGAAAAAATGGATGTTTTGAAGTAATGTTGGGAACTGAAGCATGAGTTAGTATAATATAATGACACTTGATCAACGTGATTATATTACAGTAAGTCATGTTGAGTTTCTAATGGAATGTGATAAAGGTTCACAGATCCCACCCTCATCATGAACCATGTTACATAACTCTTTCATTCTATATAATCTCTAAATATATCAAGAAAATATATTTCTTGATGATTCGGTCTTTTCCGGATATTCTGGTAATTTGACAAATCAAGATCGTGCCATTACAATTCCCTTCTTAGAACATTAACTATGTTCATTTCAAAATCCATACCTACGAATTCTGGACCATTATTCGCTTGACTTGAAGGCGGGAAGAGAGAACGAAATCATGAAGCTTCGAAATATAACGGAGAATATAAAGCCCGATAAAAACACATAAATTACAAACCATGAATATCAATAAGTATTGCAACGTAAAGACACGGGAGAACTAAAAACACTATAAAGCCAAGAGTATAGTAAAAGTGAATAGATTTCTCCGGCGGCAGATGAAAAAGAAGAATGATAGATATGAAAGTTAGGAGAATATCAAGAATCAGAACTGGATGAAGCATTTTCACAATCTATTAAGAAGTATTAAATAAGGAAGAAGATTATAGGAGTGGTGAAAATAAATGAAACGGAAGAGGTCAATTTATAGCGAAATATCAGACATAGCAATCGAGGCAGATTACGCATTTAATCAAAGAAAATCCTAATTTTCGCAAATTCTGAAAAATCAAATCTTATTTAGATAATGAAGATTTTCTATACCTTAAATTCCGGAAATCAATCGTTACTACGTCAAGAGTTAAAAACGAATCTCTATTCTCCATTTCACTCTATTACGATAACTTCCCTCTTACGCTTCGAGTAATTGAATTGTTTTATCTATATTATTCAACAGTGATAAAAATTCTATTTATCAACTCATATTCGTCATGAAAACATTTTTATTGTTAGCCATGACGACCTCACTCAAATTTCGGGACGAAATTTCTTTAACGGGAGGTACTGTGATGACCCAGAAATTTCTGACCAAATTTAAACTTAATCTTTAACGTTTCTGACATGATAAGCAAAGTCTATGAAGTTGAATCTCAAAATTTTGAACTATTCAATTACCCTTCGATTGTTCTCAACGATTCGCGAACAATTATATGTAAACAGATACATATGCTATAACTTGAAAACGTAACAAAGTGTTATAAAAATGATACTGTGCATTAACCTTATTGGTTTGATTATCTGATTGATATTTAGATAAGTTAACTAAAACGTTTAAGATGAACCAGTAAAACACTAATTTGTTACAGTATTTTCGAATTGCTACAGTACCCGAAAAGCTACAGTGTTTTCGAAAATCACTATTTGCAACAGTAAATTTACTACAGTAAAACACTATTTTAAATTGTATTTTAACAAATAGCGAGACGATGATTTATAGAAGTAAATGACCAAAACACTCAAATGTATAAGTTATATTTCGAGTGATATAATTTAGGGATAATTTAAGGCTATATTTTAACTAAGGTACGTGTCCCAAAATGTAATGTACAAGTTTTCTCAGCGTACGAAGGGACATTCGAAAAACCGGAACCAAGACATAAGTCGCGTGATGATGTACTACTTATCAGAACAAAAATTACAAGTCCACTATGCCCGTAAATTTAATATAATATATAATTAATTATATAAATTAATTATATTATATTTATAATTAAATAATATGTCGACAAGCAAAACGATAAAAGATTGTGAGCTGGATCCTCTAGCCATGCGATCGCATGGCCAATGAGGCTAAACCCCATGCGATCGCATGGGGTACTGTAGCAGGCCACATACTATAAAAACTCGATTTGGTTCCAGTTTGTTTCCTCACACAATTTTACTCCGTAAGTATTTATTTATTTAAATTATAATTATTATTATTATTATTATTATTATTATTATTATTATTATTATTATTATTATTAAGATTAATATTATTATTAATCTTATTATTATTAGTATTATTAATTAATATTATACATAAAATATTACGACGAAGTCATGAGCATGTCACTTTCAAAATGCATTTTCAAGCGGGATAGAGCTAAGAAAATTATGGGTTATAGCTATGGAGGTTATGGGTAATGTACATAGGTATTATTGGCAAATCAAACCTAGTATTTATCATCTCTGTTGCGTCTACGTACTTGATGTGTCAAGACGTAACCTTTAAAATGTAGACAATATGCTTAATAATTAACACATAATACAGGCAACTAAAACCCGATCATGTAGTAACTAGCAAGTAAATTGACCAGTTCGATCCACAGGGAGAAGTTTGTTTAAATGATTTTACCACGATTAATTATTCTAAAAAGGGGGTTTTATTTGAAGTTGTGTTTTTGTTTAACGAAACAGTAAATAAAAATAATAATTAACAAGAATGAGAATGCGGCGTTTACTTCTTTGCTTGATAAATGACAGGGATTACTCTTTTATAATTAAAACCGTTATGCGATAGTTACAATAGAGTAGTTTATATCAATTTCACAATATTTATAAACTTAAGAACTATGTTTAATCAACAAGATTCTTTCTTGGTTAAATTCACATAAAACCTAGTTTACTAAGATCACTCTAAGTAAACTACATGATTATAAAACCTAAATATCATCCAATTACCATCCTATATTCACATATAGGTGTCTAGATCACTAGGTGTTGAAGTACAAATTATAGCCTTTGATAAATTCACATAAATCAAGTCATAACTCGTATAATTGAACTAGAATATAAAGATAGTTACAACAATGGATTTCTTGAAAGAACATGGTGATTTAGATTGGTTAACTAACTAGATTCAACCCGGTTAAACTCACGTGAAACCTTAATTACAACAATCACTTGAGGTAATTTCATAACTATGTTGCTTTGGAACTTATTCAATTACCGAGTTAAACACATAACAAAATCACTTAAGTGTATGTATCTAATCGTCTAGATTACTAGATGTATTGAAGTATAGATTGTTTTCCTAGTTAACTCACATTAACAGGTTGCAATCTATATAATTGAAGTAATGATCTAAACATGCATAACAATGGTTCTTACGGTTGAACTAGATAATTAAATGAATCAAACATATGTATAACTAGCATAACATCAAAGTATAGAACAATCCCAAGCCATAAATCTTACATTGAAGCAAACACACAAGGCTTTTAGCCTAACATAATCATAGTAGAACTAATAAAACAGTAAATACAAGTTGAATTCATGTTAAAAAGATATAGAACAATAGTACCAATTGCGATAAACGATCCTAGCTTAATATTGATGTTGAAATAGTGGAGATTAACTTGCAGCCTTCCTTGGACCTTGAAAATCGTCTTAAAACTGGGGGAGAATGTAGTAGTGAAGGTGTCTCAAGTAAGTAACCATAGGCTCCATTAAATAGCCTCAAAAGTTAGGTATTTTGCCCAGAAAGTGACCAGATGCGCCGCATCTCTTTGGGATGCGCCGCATCTCTTTTCGTTCAGTAGATTCCAGCTCGATTCTGCACTCAGAACTGTCGGTAGGGGGTCAGATGCGCCGCATCTGGGATAGATGCACCGCATCTGGCTTGGATGCGCCGCATCCATCTCAGATGCGCCGCATCTGAGGCTGTTTTGGTCTAGAAAAGTCTGCATGCTCCGCATCTGAAACTGTCGGGAATTTTTTGGTGCATAGATGCGCCGCATCTAAGAGATATGCGCCGCATTTAGACCTGTTTCAGTGGTTTCGGGCTGTTTTGCGCGTTTAATCTTTGTTTTAACTCTGTTTTTGCTGTTGGTCTTCATTTATTCATTCACGATGGACTTTTACAAATATACATGAATTACAACACATACGTACAACAATTATATACAAATGGAACAACTTTGGATCGAAATAACGGCAATAAACATGTATAATTTTGGCGTTATCAAAATCCCCATACTTAAACCTTGCTTGTCCTCAAGCAAGACTTACAAGAATTTGAAATTTACTATAGTACACACACTTATTTAAGTGAGAACACAAAAAATGGGACTCACACTCACTCGATATAATACACAAGACACACAAGTTATTTAGTAACACAATAACTCATGCTATATGGAAATCACACTCGGGTCACAATATATACACACTCACACTTTTATTTCACACACGAATCAAACTCACACGTTTTGAGTATACACACACCTTTGGAGTACACACGCAAAATGAAATCACGCCAAAGTCGAAAGGTGGGTTTTAAAGTCCACATTTCTTGAAAATTTGGATCCTTAGGGAAATTAGGACCTTTGCGAAAAACCTTTTATGTTTTGAAAATTATTCATGTTAGTTTTTACACTAATCAAGTTTTCCGGTTTTAACCTCAAAGTCCGGTTGAGGGTAACTGAAAACCGAAGCCTCAGTCGGCGCTTAGCAACCTACTCGCCCCCATGATTGAAGTATCATGGAACTTGAAACCGGATGTCCTAAAAATGGTTTTACACAATATAGTTCATAAAATAGCATAAGTTTTAGAAGAAACTATATCATGTCCAAATATCATCGGTGAACCATGAGTTTGCTCACCTCAATTTGTTATGGCATATGTATGTTGACCGCGGTCAACATAGATGCAGTTGATCTTTACGGAGATCATCCATCTGGGGATTAGATTCATTAGTCTTAAAAGCTAATTTGCACTGTGCCCCCCCCCCCTATTGTACGAGACAGATCCATCTCATGGTTAGGATAAGTCTGACCACCAAAAACCCTGTTTGATGCTGAGGTGAGGTGGATTTCCAGCCGATGATAGAGATGACTTTTCAAGATTTTTCGTCAACCTACAGCTGTTCTGGACTACGACTTCTAACATAAGCTAGCAAGTGTGTCATATTGGAAGACTTGACTTCCATCACAATCATTACATAGATGAGCATTGGATTAGATTGTTAGAACAACAAATTACTTGATGATTTTCATTTCATCCAGAATGTGGTATAGCATGATGATTATATCTTTTATATGACTACTGGTTTTATGATTTCTAACAAAATAAACTCAATCATTTGGTTGTTTCTTAATTTGTTTTGTGATAATAATTTCGGTGTATACACCTAGTTTTAAAATCTACAAATTTTAAACAAAATTTGAATTTATGAAAATAAAATTTTTTCACCATTTTAAGCCTTTTTAACCAAAATCAAAAACCCGAAAGAATTTATAACTTCCTCCCCACACTTGAGTTCATGTATCGCCCTCGTTACATGAAATCAGAAAAATTTAAATTCAAGAGGGTTAAAGAGTGTAAGAGAGTTTATTACTTTCAAGGTTTAAAACCGAATTTCACGGGATGATGGCGCTGAACTGAATGCCAGCATAAGAACATCATCCGCTTCTTGCAACCACAAAACAATCACCAATCAAGTATGTACTGAACTTACTGCCAGTCTTTGTAAAAATGCAGCATATAGCACAATGCTCACCTGTAGCAATTCAAACAAAGGTACCATACGATTCACACAAATAAATGGGGGTGTACTCCATGTACTAAAAACCCCACTTACAATTATCTAAATTATTCAAATTACAATTATCTAAAATATTATCTAGTTATTACACACCAAACTTGAAAAGAAATTGTTTTTGAAACAAACCAACATCAACCAAACCTGTCACACATCAGGAAAAATTACGTCATCTTCAGAAAAATCCCCAAAATGAGTTACTTGGGCCAGCTCCACCTTCACTTTGATTTCCCGCGTCGTCGTCCTGAAATATTGAGGGGTTGTACCCCTGATAAGTTCCTTGAGCAGGGACGACCGCAGTGTCTTCAGTAGGCAGGTTAGGAGGAGGAGGATAAGGCGCATGATATGGATCACCCATTCGAACCCAAGGATCGTATGCAGGCCAAGGAGAGGGGGTATAGTTAGCGGGATCTGCAGCGTATGACACTGTCTGTTCATATATCCAATTAAGCTGATTTTGCTGCCCCTCTTGAGTGTACCATGTTCGATCATTCCCAACATCAATGTAATGTTGCATCTCCCTGTTACCTGCATCGTAGTGATCAATTACCTTTTGGGTGTTTCGATCACTATGGAGTCGCATATCTGAAAACTGGCGCGCCATGTAAGCCTCCCAATCATTTTCCAGACCCAAACTACTTCCAACATTCGGCTGTGGATCTGGTTGCTGTTGGGGTTATTCTGGTTGCCTGTTCACGGGATCCTCATACCTAGTTAGAAGGCCGTTCGACCCCCTCATCAAAATGTTTGCCCTTGTATAACTCGCTCTATCAAAGGCAATCATATGTTTCTCCTCTAACCCACTTGTGTTGATTCGAAAATGTTCGGCAATCCTGGTTACAAAATGGCCGCCCATGATTGGTGTAATCTTTTTCCTTTCTTCGAGGAGGAAAGTGAGAATCATTCGTGGGATATGAACATGGGAGTGATCCATTATCGCGTGAATGTACCATATATCCAAGTTGGTGACTTTTTCACTACTGTCTTTTCGACAGTTTATGGTACTTGAAATGAATCGTTGGACGCATCGGTGCTAGTAGGTACGTAGCTTGCTACAAGTCTGCTTGCTTGCACTATATGCGGTATTGCTCATGTCCACCCATGCTGCTGAATGATTAAAAGAAGAAACATAGTATATACATTGATTAAAGTAATTTTGCATCAGTTGATGTGGCAACCCTTCATAAATATCCAACGCCTTCACAAATTGCAGCAGCGTTAATGTCCTGTCTTACCCTCCAAGACGAAATCTCATAAATGTACCCGATGTTGGTGACGTGTAATCAACTCTAAGTGAACCAATGAATTCTTTGACTAAAAGTGGATACACTCCCCGGCAGCGGCGCCAAAAAGTTGATGTGTCAAGACGTAACCTTTAAAATGTAGACAATATGCTTAATAATTAACACATAATACAGGCAACTAAAACCCGATCATGTAGTAACTAGCAAGTAAATTGACCAGTTCGATCCACAGGGAGAAGTTTGTTTAAATGATTTTACCACGATTAATTATTCTAAAAAGGGGGTTTTTATTTGAAGTTGTGTTTTTGTTTAACGAAACAGTAAATAAAAATAATAATTAACAAGAATGAGAATGCGGCGTTTACTTCTTTGCTTGATAAATGACAGGGATTGTTCTTTTATAATTAAAACCGTTATGCGATAGTTACAATAGAGTAGTTTATATCAATTTCACAATATTTATAAACTTAAGAACTATGTTTAATCAACAAGATTCTTTCTTGGTTAAATTCACATAAAACCTAGTTTACTAAGATCACTCTAAGTAAACTACATGATTGTAAAACCTAAATATCATCCAATTACCATCCTATATTCACATATAGGTGTCTAGATCACTAGGTGTTGAAGTACAAATTATAGCCTTTGATAAATTCACATAAATCAAGTCATAACTCGTATAATTGAACTAGAATATAAAGATAGTTACAACAATGGATTTCTTGAAAGAACATGGTGATTTAGATTGGTTAACTAACTAGATTCAACCCGGTTAAACTCACGTGAAACCTTAATTACAACAATCACTTGAGGTAATTTCATAACTATGTTGCTTTGGAACTTATTCAATTACCGAGTTAAACACATAACAAAATCACTTAAGTGTATGTATCTAATCGTCTAGATTACTAGATGTATTGAAGTATAGATTGTTTTCCTAGTTAACTCACATTAATAGGTTGCAATCTATATAATTGAAGTAATGATCTAAACATGCATAACAATGGTTCTTACGGTTGAACTAGATAATTAAATCAATCAAACATATGTATAACTAGCATAACATCAAAGTATAGAACAATCCCAAGCCATAAATCTTACATTGAAGCAAACACACAAGGCTTTTAGCCTAACATAATCATAGTAGAACTAATGAAACAGTAAATACAAGTTGAATTCATGTTAAAAAGATATAGAACAATAGTACCAATTGCGATATACGATCCTAGCTTAATATTGATGTTGAAAGAGTGGAGATTAACTTGCAGCCTTCCTTGGACCTTGAAAATCGTCTTAAAACTGGGGGAGAACGTAGTAGTGAAGGTGTCTCAAGTAAGTAACCAAAGGCTCCATTAAATAGCCTCAAAAGTTAGGTATTTTGGCCAGAAAGTGACCAGATGTGCCGCATCTCTTTGGGATGCGCTGCATCTCTTTTCGTTCAGTAGATTCCAGCTCGATTCTGTACTCAGAACTGTCGGCAGGGGGTCAGATGCGCCGCATCTGGGACAGATGCGCCGCATCTAGCTTGGATGCGCCGCATCTGAGGCTGTTTTGGTCCAGAAAAGTCTGCATGCTCCGCATCTGAAACTGTCGGGAATTTTTTGGTGCATAGATGCGCCGCATCTAAGAGAGATACGCCGCATTTAGACCTGTTTCAGTGGTTTCGGGCTATTTTGCGCGTTTAATCTTCGTTTTAACTCTGTTTTTGCTGTTGGTCTTCATTTATTCATTCACAATGGACTTTTACAAATATACATGAATTACAATACATACGTACAACAATTATATACAAATGGAACAACTTTGAATCGAAATAACGGCAATAAACATGCATAATTTTGGCGTTATCAGTACTTTCCTGCAATATTGAATCCCAATATTGATACGTGAGTATACATATCTTATCTTTTATATCTTGATTGTGTATCCATGTCTAGTGCTCGAGTATATATATTTATATATGCTTGTATACTAAATTTCGTCGTTAAACAGTTTATAACGAATCACGAATTAAATACATATATTACTGGTAAAAAGTATATGATATACATGTTTTTGGAAAGCTGACGAAAAATCAATAACTTTTCATTTAGATATCGAATAATTTCGATGAACGGATTAAAAGATATGATCAACTGAATTATAATTTACGTTAATATAAATTGCTTTTGAATCTGCAATTAAGATTTAAACAACTTTTTTACGAGATTGATAAATTGGATTTTTGAATATTACCAACCGAGTAAATGAATCCTTATATAAAGTGCATTACGTTTTGTGAACTATTGTCAAAATTGACTTTTTGAAACGACTTTGGATAACTTTTGTATGTCGATCTCAAGCATTAGGATTGTGATACACTATGACCTGACCTAGCTTGATAGACATTTATTGACCAATATATGTTCTCTAGGTTGAGATCTACGATTATTTGATATTCCGAGTTTCGGTCACATTACGATGAACAACTTTATGTGCTGCTAAGGTGAGTTTCATTGCTCCCTTTTTAATTGCTTTTGCAATATATTTTTGGGCTGAGAGTACACGCAATTTATTTTAAATGCAATGGATACAAGTACATACTAAATTCTACACTGAGTTAAACCAAAAATCCCTTAGCTTTGGTAACTAGTAGCTGCCAGTGCATAGGATATGGACTGGTGGGCGCGAATAATTGTATATGGATCCATAGGGCTTGACATCTCCATCCGAGCTAGAGCGCTAGCCTTTTAACGGACGTGTATTATTTGAGTTTAGGACACGTTGGTTTGCGTGTATTAAAACGAATGGGGTATTTATCACTATAACGTTAAAGCTTAGTTACCAGGGTGCTCTGTTACGTAGAATCATTTGATAAACGTTTCTGGATGAAATAACTGAAATCTTGTGATCCACTTTTGTATACAGATTATGCGAAACACTAAAACTATGAACTCACCAACCTTTGTGTTGACACTTGTTAGCATGTTTATTCTCAGGTTTCCTAGAAGTCTTCCATTGTTTGCTTATATGTTAGACAAGCTATGTGCATGGAGTCATACATGGCATATTTTTCAAGGAAATGTTGCATTCACCAAATCATCACCATGTATCTTATTTTGACCGCATTGTCAACGGAAGTACTATTGTAAACTACTATTTACGGTGATTGTCTATATGTAGAAATCATCAGATGTCGAAAACCTTTGATTTAAATATTCATTTATGGTGTGCCTTTTCAAAAGAATGCAATGTTTACAAAACGTATCATATAGAGGTCAAATACCTCGCAATGAAATCGATGAATGACATGTTCATCCATATGGATTTGGAGCGATCGTCACACTTTGGCTGCTGCTTCGGCTGCTGCTTTTGCCGCCTCAGCTGCAGCAATTCTTTCATTCACACGTTTCTCGACTAGTTCCTCAAACTCAGCATCCGACATTTGAGACATGTTTCTTCAATAAACACAACAGATATAATTAATAACGTAGAATATTATAGATGTAGCGAGTAATTAATGGTACATCATGGCATATTAATAATATGAACCCATTATTATAAAAGTTGTTTCTTCTTTATTAGCACTTTATAATTATAACTCGGGTAGTACCTACCCGTTAAGTTCATACATAATAGTTAGTACAAGGAATTAACTACTAAAATCCTAATAATATTCCACTATGAAAAATTATAGCGAGTTACTACGTTATTATGTAATAATAATAATAAGAAGTAGTAATAATACAAATAATCATTCCATGCATTTATTATTAATAAACCAAAATAATATAATACCATACAATGCCGATATTTTACATATGCTTATTTTACATAACAAGATAGAGTAGCACACATAAGCAATAGAATAGCGCATGGAAGATTTATGGTTGCGAGGTCGTTTATTCAGAACTATCAGAAGCTTCTTCCCATTTGGTTCTCTCTGCCAATTGTTTGTGTGTGCATGGTCCGACAGACATTCTAGCAGTGTATTTAATTTTTGGTCGGAGTTTTGAGGTACCCGTTGCCTCAGTGGGTTTAATACAATAAGGGTGGTTACGGATCGAATGGTCTTGTTCCTTTTTAATAATTAAGGACTTTTTATTTTTGTGGTTCTTTATAGCAAGTTTGAATTCCTTCCTAGTGATTTCTTTTATTTTATTAGCGAAATCCTCCTCTGAGTTTACAGGGAGTTGAGATTCTCCGGCTAACACAATTTCTTCTTTAATAGGTATTGGAACGCCCTTTTTAGTTGTGGAAAGAATAGACTCAGTGTCCGATTCAGAATCGTACAAAATGATGAGATTAGAAGAAGTCATCTATCACATAATTGAAACAACAATTATGTTAGCATGTAAATATATCACATATAATATTTTTGGCAAAATGATAAGCAAAATTTGTTAAAAACATATATGGTCATAGTCCAGACTCACTAATGCATCCTAACAATTACCAGTTAAACACATTAATGCAAATTCTGGTTCCCTATAACCTCAAGCTCGGATACCAACTGTAACGACCCGTCAAAATCGCTATTGACGCGTCACGTTAATCATTGATTCCACAGTGAGGTTTTGACCTCTATATGATACGTTTTGATAAAATATTGCATTCATTAAAATAAGTGGCTTTCTAAACATAGAAAGTTATAAACATGTTGGCGAATGCTTAAGTATAAGCAAATCCCCAAAATACATAAGTCTTTATTTTACAGGTTGACATCACAGTCAATTTATTTATTACACAACGTGGTTTTGTTTCGAATGCAATAAACTTTATACAAAGAATGAGAGACTCCATGCATGTAACAAGCACATCACAGCGGAAGCAGTCTAAGGACCTGAGAATAAAAACATGCTAAAAATGTCAACACGAATGTTGGTGAGTTATAGGTTTAATTGCTCGAGTCATAAATATATAAAGATGGACCACAAAATTTCTTCAAAAGTTTATCAATAGATTCTACATAACAGAGCACCCTGGTAACTAAACTTAACGCTATAATGATAATTACCCTATTCGTTTTAATACACGCAAACCAACGTGTCATAATCTCAAATAACATACATCCGTTAAAAGGCTAGCGCTCTAGCTCGGACGGGGATGTCAAGCCCTATGGATCCATATACAATTATTCGCGCCCACCAGTCCATATCCTATGTACTGGCAGCTACTAGTTACCAAAGCTAAGGGATTTTCGATTTAACTCAGTGTAGAATTAAGTATGTACTTGTGTCCATTGCATTTAAAATAAATTGCATGTATTCTCAGCCCAAAAATATTTAAAGTATTTAAAAGGGGATCTATAAACTCACCGTTTAATATTGAGATTCAATATTGTAGGTAGACGTAACGATAGTGGATGATTGTATGGTTGGTCTTGGATTCACGAACAATACCCAATATTTTTCTTAGATATAATCCGTTTGAAAACCCGTTTTGAAATTCTCTAGAGCGTAACTCCGTCGTAGTATTTTATGTATTATATATAAAAATAATACTAATAATATTAATCAAAAGAATAATTACGGAATATATAAAGATAGATAGATAGATAGATATTATATGTGTGTGATTGTGAACTACATCAAGTGTATTTATATGTGCTTTCCAACGTGCAAGACAAGATAAAAAAAATTAAACAGATCTCCATCCTATCTCCTATGCTAAACCCGTGAGTTGTGTTGTTTTAAAAAAAATCCATATTATTTATCTATCACTATCTATCGGTCTATAGCTAAAAAAATATAGTCATTTTCCTATGTGTTTAACCAAAAAGTATAGCCGCCTAAATTCTCGTGACCTTTACTTGGTTTATGTTACCGACTAGATAGATGTATATATATTTTATTAATATAATAATATAATAATTATAATAAATTTAATAAAAAAATTAAAATAAAACGTGTGTCAAAGAATGGGTGTCGTCCCTTTTTCTGTCCGTGACTTATTTTTGTTTGGTGATTTAAAATAATGATTAATATAATAATATAATAATAATAATAATAACAAATAACTACGGAGTCTAAATTTAAGTGTGGAAAAAGATGAAATATATTTATGAAAAAAAAATTCATGTGCAAGAAGAAACAAATAAGAAAGAAACAAGTTGTCACTCATGTCATCCCTTTTTTACTATGCAAACTAGACCCGTGATTTCTTTTTGAATTTTATTTAACCCCGTGTTTTTACGAACTGGTATTTTATATTCCGTATCAATAATTGACGGGTAAAAGTATAATTAAAAATCTCATCTTTTATAAAAATATTCATATTTTTATTTTAGTCTTAACTTTATAAATAAAACTAATCATAAAAAGATTTGTCCGTCCTGTACCCTCCGTCCCAATTATATTAAAATATAAGTAATACTAAAATGTAATATATAATACATTTTTAGTTTTAAAAAAATAGTTGTTTTATTAACTTAAAATTATATAACTTTACTAACCTTCATTCCAAATACTATAATATAAATCACATGCATTAAAATCTATATTTAGACAAAAAATTGTCGCTAGATAACAAATTAGTTTTAGCCATTCATTAGTACATGTAAGGTCTAATTGATCCCATGAACCATGGTTTTGTTGATGAATTATTTTGGATGAGATCTAGATGAAATATGATATATGAATTTATTTAAATTGACAACCTTGAAACATAAACTTTTGTTCTAGCATTTTACAGTAATATTTATATTTATGTTCATCAATTATAAGTAGTATTTATGTCTAAATTAGTCTAAAGATGATCATCACATTCAATGATGAAATTAAATGTCAAATAATATTACGGAGTGTATATGAGAAAAATAATGTGCTTAATTCATTTAGATTTATCTCATATGTTGTCAGTATTGATATTAATAATAATATCAACTAGTTAGTATTTGTAAATGATTAAAAATTTTCTATATATATACTTCTGTTCGGGTTATAATAACCTATCACTTAAGAATCGTATAGGAACAAAAATTTACATATTTAGTAATAACGATTATATCGTATAATATTTTTATCAACGTCTTTCAACTTATATATATATACACACACATATCTATTTATAAACTGTTGTTCGTGAATCGCCGAAAATGGTCAAAGGGTACTTGAATGTGTAAACTAGTTCAAAAGTTTTAAGACTCAACATAATAGGTACGCTTATCACGTCAGAAACATTTTATCCTGTAATTAATTTAATAAAGCGGAAATTTTTCGGGTCATCATATTTTCTTATGTAAACTTGAGATATGCTTGATTTAGTGAAAAATTGGATTTATACAGCACTTGCATGAAAACAGCCATGTGTGATAAAATATGTTAACTTCTGTGTTTAAAGCTTTGAATATTTAAAATGTACACAAAAGTACTTCACTTTTCATGTAGATATCATAGTCTAATTGTATCTAGATCTTCGGATAATCGCGTGCGAATGTGACTAGCTAAATTAGAATCGAAGCTGCAACTTGCTCTCTGTTTTATACTCCGTGGTTTGTGTTTATTGAATTAGCATGTAAGCTTCTGAAATATGAATTTTAACATGATATGTGACATATGGTTAGTTGATGGCAATCTCCGAAACCTTATGCATTGGGCACAATAGGGCCATACATTGTGTAAATTCTGAATTGAGCTGAAAACTGAACATTCAACTAGCACGAATAAACTGTACAAATTGGCTAAACAAAAATTGCTCAACTTTTTATATGTGTTAGTTTGACTTGTCCTTGAACTATGGCCACTGGTCTTGTATCAATTTCATGTCCCTAGTTCCGGTTATAGCCAAAACGAAATCAGTGCGCGGTCAGAAACTGACTTGGCAAACCATAAATGTACCCCTTCTAATTCCTGACTTTTAATTATCGTATGAGACCCTGGCCGGACTTTTTGGAATTGATTTTGAGTATACTTATGATCTGGAGTTTGCCATGTTTGCATGTATTTTGTACTATGAGATAATATGCTAAGTTTGCTACATGTACATGAACTTTGTGCACAGCGATAAACTGTGATTGTGAAATTGACCATTTATGATCTAAAACGTGTTGTTTGACCTAGGTTTGGCATGTTGACCAACATTTGACATGAAACTACTGATTTTGACCTTAGTTGACTACTTTGACCAACTTTGACTTTTGGTTTGACTTCGGTTGACTTTGTTTGACTTGTGATAGTGCTCCAAATGAACATATATTTAGTATCAATATCCCTCCGATATGTAAAGATTTCAGTTGCAATTGTTCCATTTTCATGTAATATTCATTTATATTAAATAAGTGCGAAGACAAAAGGCGAAAACAACGAATTGAAGACGCAAAGGTCCAAAAAGCTCAAAAGTACAAGATACAATTAAAAAGGTTCAATTTATTGATAAGGAACGTCTAAAAATGACAAGAGTACAAGTTACGAAACGCAAAGTACAAAATATCTCAGCGTACGCAAGGACGTTCGAAAATCCGGAACCGGTACATGAACCAACTCTCAACGCTCGACGCAATGGAAAAAAAAATTACGAGTCTACTATGTATATAAATATAATATAATATATAAATAATTATAAAAATTATTTATATATTATATATATTTAAATAAAAACCGTCGGCAGCCTTGGATCTTGAACTTGTGGGCTGGTTTTGGAACCTCCGCGACTTGCGGAGCTGGAAGGCCAAAATGGCCGCAACTCGCGGAGCAGTGAATTTCAGTTCTGGCTATAAAAGCTCTCGAGTTCTGCATGTAAAATATAATAATAATAATAATAATAATACTCCCTAGTATAATATAAATAAATATATATATGTATATATAGTATAGATTAGTGTTATATTAGATTAGTTTGGGTTATGTAAAAGTTATTTTTACGGGTTTTTAAAGTCGGAGCTCTGTCCGTGTAACACTACGCGATAAATAATCAATGTAAGCTATGTTCTCCTTTTTAAATTAATGTCTCGTACTTAAGTTATTATTATGCTTATTTGAGCCAAAGTAATCATGATGTTGGACTAAATATTAAAGACGGGGTAATTGGATTTTGTACCATAATTGGAGTTTGGACAAAAGAACGACACTTGTGGAAATTAGACTATGGGCTATTAATGGGCTTTATATTAAATTAACGATACCTCGTTAATTTAATATAAAGGTTATGATTTGAAGTATCTATATATAACCACATACGCTTAATCGGACACGATGGGCGGGATATTTATAAGTACGAATTATTGGTCATTTGACCGGACACGGGGATGGATTAATAGTCAATGGACTCATTAAAACAGGGGTGGATTACATTCAAGGGTAATTGGTGTAATTGTTAACAAAGTATTAAAACCTTGGTTTACACACAGTCGATAACCTGGTGTATTCATTAAGCAAAGTATTAAGACCTTGTTACAGTTCGAATCCCCAGTTAGTTGGAATATTTGACTTCGGGTATAAGGTTAAATTTGCCGAGCAGTTTATAATTATGACCGATGAACTATTATGGACAAAAACCAGATAGGTTTCAAATACATCCAGGACAAAGGACAATTAGCCCAGGACAATAAATTAAAATCAAAACGTCAAACATCATGGTTACGGAAGTTTAAATAAGCATAATATATTTTATTTCATTTTTCCTCGTACTTTTATTTATTGTCATTTCAATTATTGTTATTTATTTTATATTGTTATTTAAATATCGTCATTTACTATACGCTTCGCTTAAAATATAAATCGACAAACCGGTCATTAAACGGTAAACCCCCTTTTATATATTATTATATATAATTATATATATTTTGTACAAATATAGTTGTTTAAAAATATAGTGTGCAATAAGCCCGCTCCCTGTGGAACGAACCGGACTTACTAAAAACTATACTACTCTACGATTAGGTACACTGCCTATAGTGTTGTAGCAAGGTTTAGGTATATCCCATTTCTAAATAAATATTTAAAACTTGTGTAATCTGTATCGCTTTTCGTATCAAAAATATAATACTATTTCGTACCCCCACGCTACCACATCAAGTTTTTGGCGCCGCTGCCGGGGAGTCGGCGAAACTTTATATTTTTAATTTATTTTTGTATATTTATATTTTATTTTTAGAAAAACAATATAAAATCTAAAAAAAAATAAAAAATTAAACACCGAAAAAAAAAAATATATATATATATATATATATATAAATCTGTTTTTATAAAATATTTTCATTTCTATTTTGGTTTTTTTTTAAATATAAGTGTTTATTTACTATATAAAAATATTTTGTAAAAATACAAAACAGAAAAATAAATAAAATAAAAATAAAATAAATACGTTGAACCTGTAAAACTGACCTGTCACGTTTGAATTTTGAACCCCCGCGACTCGCGGAGGTTTTGAACTGGGAACCTCGCAACTCGCGGAGCCCCTCAGACACGTCTGGTAACCTCTGTCGACACATTAATTACAGTGTAATAATTATTATTATTTTTATTTAAACCCTAATTAGGTTATCTTAATTAATTATTTAGTTTAGTTTATTTATTTACTTTGTTATTTTTAAATTTTAATCTAGTTTTTATAAATATATAATTTAATAGTTTTATAAAATAAATAATATAAAAAAAAAATAATAATATTTTTATAACAATAAGTAATTTTATCACTTTTTATATCTTTTTATATTGTCGTATTTTTTTATTTGTTTTAGCGTAATTTGTATATTTTTCGCTCGTAATTAGTTTTAAGTTTAGTATTTGCCGTAGTTTATTTTTAATTCTAGATTTTTAGGTCTTGCCGTAAAATCCCTTAAGTGCTTATTCCTTAGACTAAGATTTAGGTGCTTTAGAATTTTGCGACGCCGTTTTTTGTACTACCTTCTTATTTTTATTTTTCGACGCCTATTTTTCTACCTTTTTATTTTTCGACGTTTTTCGACATGCAATCTATTTCTTTCTTATTTCTCGACGCTCTAGTTTTTAGGACTTAGAATTTTCTCTATTTCTTATCTAATATCTCAAACGGAAAGAAAAATTATTTAAGCGGTTAAATTAATGGACGTTAAAAGTCTATTAATTGGACAACTTATATAAGTTTTTCTATTTTTATAACTAATAGGATAATTAGTGAACGCACCACATTGTAGCTAAAAATTTGTCCATCGCAATAAAATGGAAAATTTTGAAAACAGGGCCTTGGAAACTCTTTTTGAACTCCAAAATCAATTAAATCAATACCCTCAAACGAGTGTTGATAACAATTCATTCGGTCAATCTTGGATCGCGAACGACGAAACAATAACTGGTTGTGAAATCTGTGGAGATTATCACTCAACATGGGAATGTTACTATTACGTTCCTATGGAAAATTACGCACCCACGGAACCTGAATGGAACGATTACGAAGAACACAATTCAAATTGGGATTATTCCCAAGAATATATCCAAAGTCAACAACCAGAAGACGAGGAAAATTACGTGTCCGAAAATTCTTTAAACATTATAAAAATCAAACTCGAAGAACTCGATGCTCAAAATGAACAAATGAGAGAGTTTGTAAACCGGCAAGCTGAAACTCTATCAAATTACACACCTGTTGATCTGAGGAGACATGTTCAAAAAAATCTCATATCATCGAATTTTGATGAATTCGAGAGCTCCGAAATCACCAACTACCCCGATGATACTTTTTATTCAGTCTTACCAAATTCACAACATATCGACACATTAGCCTCTACAGACAAAATCATCGATCCATCAATGGATAAAGAAGAAGTAAGGGTGACAAATTGGTACTCTTGGGAAAACGATAACGTTGAAAATTTTACCCCCGAGACCAAAATGGTGAGACCAATAAGTACCGTTAATGAAGAAGAATCTACTCCAATCCCGAAATTCACCATTCCACAACCTTCCAACCCAATATTCTCAATAGACGAGTCATCTAGCGAAGATGAACTACGAGCTTTAATAGATAATGACACCTTGAATTTCACCCAATTGGGTAATAGAGGTGAAACCTTTGATCCCAAGAATGAACGGAAGGAAATGTTAGGAATTATCCACCCTATAGAAATATGTATGTCAATGTATATCGATCCATTTGACCAAGAACCAGAAAAGAGACATATCCATTTACTAAAAGCTACACTTAAAAAAGAATTAAGTAGTGACAATCGGGCGAGTCTAAACTTTAAACCCATTGATATATTATACACCACCCGAGATGTAAATAACTGGCTCACTACTCTAATTCGTGGAACTTATTCTACCGACTTCACATGTCATCAGCTAAGAGTGGGGAAGTTTAACCCCACTTAACGTTAAATTAGGGGTTCGGGTTATTGCATAACTCGTTAATAAAAATGCACGATTAGGGTAAAAGACGCATTTTCATATATTAGCAAACAGTTCAGAAAAGCAACCGTTTTTGAAGAAAAAAAACATGTGTGATAAAACAAGAAGGAATGAACGATGAGGCGCGCCATCTATCATTCGATGAGCTTTGTAATTACAAAATGGGGATTTTTTATCACTTTTCTACACTAATCACCCTCATGAATTTATAATTATAGTCTGATTTCATGCAAATGAGGGCATTGCATGATCTCAAGTGTGGGGAAGGGTTATAAATTCTCTCGGGTTTATACTTGGCTTATTTGCCAAATTTTATGAAAATTTAAAAAAATTTTAAACTAAATGAATTCAAAATCATGTTTATACATATTTATGAACGATAAAACTAGGTGTTAATGCCGAAATTATCGTTACCTCGGAAAGGACATAAATTGAGAAACAACCCAAAACGCTTGAATTCATTTAAAATGGAATATAAGAGAATAAAAAGGCAAAGAACATAATAAATAAAAGCCAAGTGTGGGGAGAATATACCAAGTTATTCAATAAAAAAAAAAAATTATCTATAACATGTTTCCGTAAAGTTATTGCAGGTGCTTTTGTTTTGGACTAAATTAACTGTTTTACCCGATGAAAGAAAAGAAAAGATGGATCTACACGATGAATCAATTCCATCATTAAAAGGAAGTAAAGTCTTCTGAAAAAGACACGCGCTTCTTGATTTAGGTCAAGAAGTTGTCGTCCAGACCAGCTGTAGGTTGACGAAAAATCTAGAAAAGTCATCACTAAAATCAGCAGGAAATCCACGGACCTCAGCATCAAACAGGGTCGCCAAGTGGTCAGATTTATCCTAACCATGAGAAGGATTTATCTCGTACAATGGGGAGGCACCGTGCAAATTAGCTTGATAAGACTAATGAATCAGATCCCCAGAAAAGGATAATCTCCTTAAAGATTAAAAATCAGCTTTTAAGACTGATAATACTCAATCCTAGAGATTGACCTTAAAGATTGAGAATTCAAACTCATGGAATTCGATGATATCTAAACTCGAGCATGAACGAGAAAATATTTTGATCAAAAATACAAACCGATTTGTTTTCTGAAAAACCATTTTCAATGCGTTCATTACCATTGAACGTAAAATTCTAAGAAATTCTAAGAAATTCACCTGGAATTCATTAGGTCACCTGAACCAAATCGGGTGTCAACCGTAAGAACGGTGGTTGCATAGCATGGTCGGAGACAGGACCTTTTGCCAAGACCGAAAAACTATAGGGTGATCTTTACTATTGCTCCTACAAAGGATAGTATTGCATCCGACACATTAAAGACCATAATCAAAAGCATGTCACGGGACATTGCCTTAACAGTTGCTTGTTCAACGCTTTCCTTTACAACCGGACGGTAGTTTACCGAAAGGTAATATACGGGACAAGTAAACTGGACGTGTTGCTTTCCTAATACAAGGTTAGCAAGTGGGTGACACAAAACCATAAGTTTTGAGCTAAAATTTTTAAATCTGAAACCCACCAACCCACAAAAATATTTTGCAAACACCGGTGAAGGGTTATTCCGGAAAACCTGTCTAGGGTAAAATCTAGCATGAATTTTCAAAAGATCAAATGTTTTTATAAAGATCCAATTTCCTAACGGATCTAAATTTTCATAGTCATGTGGGACTGTAAACCACAAATGCTACTATCATTGTTTATACCGCCGTATCAAAATCACTGATGTACAAAGTGTGAAGAATAAAGAAGTGATTCTAGTGTGTTTTATTTCAAGACTGTATTGCTTGAGGACAAGCAACGTTCAAGTGTGGGGATATTTGATAGTGCTCCAAATGAACATATATTTAGTATCAATATCCCTCCGATATGTAAAGATTTCAGTTGCAATTGTTCCATTTTCATGTAATATTCATTTATATTAAATAAGTGCGAAGACAAAAGGCGAAAACAACGAATTGAAGACGCAAAGGTCCAAAAAGCTCAAAAGTACAAGATACAATTAAAAAGGTTCAATTTATTGATAAGGAACGTCTAAAAATGACAAGAGTACAAGTTACGAAACGCAAAGTACAAAATATCTCAGCGTACGCAAGGACGTTCGAAAATCCGGAACCGGTACATGAACCAACTCTCAACGCTCGACGCAATGGAAAAAAAAATTACGAGTCTACTATGTATATAAATATAATATAATATATAAATAATTATAAAAATTATTTATATATTATATATATTTAAATAAAAACCGTCGGCAGCCTTGGATCTTGAACTTGTGGGCTGGTTTTGGAACCTCCGCGACTTGCGGAGCTGGAAGGCCAAAATGGCCGCAACTCGCGGAGCAGTGAATTTCAGTTCTGGCTATAAAAGCTCTCGAGTTCTGCATGTAAAATATAATAATAATAATAATAATAATACTCCCTAGTATAATATAAATAAATATATATATGTATATATAGTATAGATTAGTGTTATATTAGATTAGTTTGGGTTATGTAAAAGTTATTTTTACGGGTTTTTAAAGTCGGAGCTCTGTCCGTGTAACACTACGCGATAAATAATCAATGTAAGCTATGTTCTCCTTTTTAAATTAATGTCTCGTACTTAAGTTATTATTATGCTTATTTGAGCCAAAGTAATCATGATGTTGGACTAAATATTAAAGACGGGGTAATTGGATTTTGTACCATAATTGGGGTTTGGACAAAAGAACGACACTTGTGGAAATTAGACTATGGGCTATTAATGAGCTTTATATTAAATTAACGATACCTCGTTAATTTAATATAAAGGTTATGATTTGAAGTATCTATATATAACCACATACGCTTAATCGGATACGATGGGCGGGATATTTATAAGTACGAATTATTGTTCATTTGACCGGACACGGGGATGGATTAATAGTCAATGGACTCATTAAAACAGGGGTGGATTACATTCAAGGGTAATTGGTGTAATTGTTAACAAAGTATTAAAACCTTGGTTTACACACAGTCGATAACCTGGTGTATTCATTAAGCAAAGTATTAAGACCTTGTTACAGTTCGAATCCCCAGTTAGTTGGAATATTTGACTTCGGGTATAAGGTTAAATTTGCCGAGCAGTTTATAATTATGACCGATGAACTATTATGGACAAAAATCAGATAGGTTTCAAATACATCCAGGACAAAGGACAATTAGCCCAGGACAATAAATTAAAATCAAAACGTCAAACATCATGGTTACGGAAGTTTAAATAAGCATAATATATTTTATTTCATTTTTCCTCGTACTTTTATTTATTGTCATTTCAATTATTGTTATTTATTTTATATTGTTATTTAAATATCGTCATTTACTATACGCTTCGCTTAAAATATAAATCGACAAACCGGTCATTAAACGGTAAACCCCCTTTTATATATTATTATATATAATTATATATATTTTGTACAAATATAGTTGTTTAAAAATATAGTGTACAATAAGCCCGCTCCCTGTGGAACGAACCGGACTTACTAAAAACTATACTACTCTACGATTAGGTACACTGCCTATAGTGTTGTAGCAAGGTTTAGGTATATCCCATTTGTAAATAAATATTTAAAACTTGTGTAATCTGTATCGCTTTTCGTATCAAAAATATAATACTATTTCGTACCCCCACGCTACCACATCAACTTGCATGATCTAGTTGACTATATGTTGACTTTTACTTTGAAACGCGTCTAGTCGAGCAATAAGAAAACTTATACTATGAAACCACATTTATTTAAGACATATTTATTGACCAGCCTAAATACGTATACTTAGGTTGCATTACTCGGCACTAAACCGTACAAGTTATTTGTCCACTTTTCAATTCGAGCTTTATTCAAAGGTGAGTCTACAGTCCCGCTTTTTACATGTTTTCAGGGATGAGAATACACGTTGTACTTATATTATCAAATGCTTTTTGTATTGACACGAGTATATATATGCATATTTGAGTTTGTTCACAAAGCCTCTAGCTTGAATACTTTTAATACCATCGGTGTAAGCACAATTTAGCTGGACAGATCCGTTAGGTTGACAACCTCACCCTACATTATTAACTGTGGTGCATTTACTTTGAACATTAAATACACTCGAACAAGTGTATAACATTTTATGAGGTAAAGGCGGGTATAGTGGATTCTATACTCGGGTCATTGCTAGTATTCAGGTGCTCATAGATTATGCAAACGTTTCGCAACTTGGAGTTGTACTTGTAAAATCTCGTGGTCAATGGATTTAAACTATTTTTCTGATAACTGTTTTTCAGATACTATGATACGTTACTTGAAACTGTGGTTTACAAATATTTGAAACTAGACATGGTAATGTCTACAATTATATGAAACGAAACTATTTTGATGTCACACATTTGGAACTTGACATCGCTGATTACGAACAGTTAACACTTGACATTGTTGTATGCAACTTTCGACGTCAAACTTTGGTGGTCTTCCACAACTAAACATTTTCTGAAAGTCGTTTCCTAAACATACTGTATTGTTTACCTAAAATCTGTAGATTCACTCAACATTATTGTTGATCCGTTTTGCGTGTTTTATTCTCAGGTATTAATTGCTTCAGTTGTAAGATATTGCTGTTACGTAGAAGTCAAGCCAAGCACTGGGACCAGAGTTAACATTCCGTTAAAGGGATTTTTGACGGGGTGTTAAATTTACTCTCCGATGGCAAAGAAATTTGCAACTGACTGGTGGTACGAACCAAGTTTCTTCTTGAGCAGCCGCGGTTTTTTTCTTACTCGTACAGTAGGAGCATGCTTGGGATGAAAAGATGGGTTTGTGAAATTCATAGCTATAAGGAGGTCAGTGTACCAACGAGAAAGCGAAAAGTTGAAAGGGTTGTAGACTTCGAGGTTGTGACTGCGTTCTCACTGGAGCCTTGATGAAGAGTCTATGAAGGCGTCTGTTGGATCTTCTAATTGCTGAGAAGAAAAATCATAGATAGACGGTGAAATCCTGTACGAGGTTGATCATTGACATGTGGGTTCGGGATTGTACATGTCTAGAGTGATCGGTGAGGCGGTGTAGTCTCATGAAGAATCCTATAATTAAAGAGTCGCATACTTCAATTGGTCTTCTGGTGTAAGAAGATGATCTTCGTGTTAGAAGATGGTGGCGAAAGAAATTGAGATGGCCCAAGCTAGTAACTAAGAGATTGGATTATCGCTCAGCGGTGTTTTTGGTGTCGAAAGACTTCACTTGCTCGTAGGTTAACGAGTGAAGTGCGGCGTGATTCGGGTGTCTCATCCGGCGGTATCAAAAGGAGTTGGTAATCGGCTAATCTAGAGTTATTGTGAGTTTTGAGGTGGTTTGGATTTTCTGTTGAAGATCGATGTGGGGTTTGTTTAATGTCTTCTTCAAGTGGAAGATTGTTGAAGTATACACAATATATGAAGAAGAATTAAACCAAAAAGGAGTGATATGGATTGAATATTGCTTGTGGTCAAACGTGAGGCTAAGTGTCACCATGTGACAATACATGTCGAGCATCAAATTCTTTTGGTACAAAAGTTGGTCACATATGGTGACTAAAATTTCACCAGACGTGAAATTCAAACATATACATGGAATTGTTTTAGTCTCATAACGTACAGAATATTCTAGAATGTGTACGCCCATAATTATTAGGCTTGCTCCTTAAGTTAATCATCCCCTATAAATATAACCCCATGTAACATGTACAATGTGTGCACAAATATAATAAAAAAAGATCTCTGGTTTGCGCCTGTGGAGTAAACCTTCTCCGTGTTTTGGAGTTGGGATTTAACCACGTTAAATCCTTGTGTCGTTTTATGCATTTATTTATCGTTCTTATGCTTTATTTATTCGTTTATCGTTCGTGAGTTTAGTAATTGGTTTAAATCACCTGTCTTGTTGGGTTACAAATTTCTAACAGTCAAAAGTTTCAATATAATAGAAAGGTAAAATCGAATAACTACAAGTAACCTTTATAAAAAAAGTTAATAAATCGTATGACCATTTCTATATCATTAAAAAATTAGAAGATAGACCAAGTTCTCAAAGTTATATATATATATATATATATATATATATATATATATATATATATATATATATATATATATATATATATATATATATAAATAAATGTTAGACTTTTTCTTGAACTCTAAGTGAGTCATTATCATCTCTTACTTGGTCCACCTTCCTATCTAGCAAAACCACACCGAACCAAAAGAGACACTTGACCACCCTAACCATACCAATGGTCACAACCAAATAGTACAACCACCAACCCATTAAGTCAACCACGCTAACACCAATATCCATTTCATTTTTCATCTCAATTACCATCACCAAAGACTCCACCTCATCTCTCAATCTCCACCACCACAAACCACCTAAACTACCACCCATAACCACCCTCTCTACCCACCTCTCCTCCATATCAAACCCAAACATCGTGTCATCCACTACCGGTTTCACAATTGTCCTCCACCAATATACCGTCGTCGCATGCAACCCCAGGAAAAACACAATGCTACATATTATATTTCTCTCTTGACCAAAACTTGAACCATTAATTCCGGCCCCTATGCTTCCTTCAATCCCAAGACCAACACAAACCTGCACAATTTGGAAAATCATCAGAATTTCTCTCTGATACCATAAAAGATAACAATATTAGGCTCTGTTCCATAGTTATGTTTTGGAAGGACAAAAAGGAAGCTGAAAGAAATTAAATAAAATATGATATTTCCAAGTTTATCTAGGAAAGAAAGGAATTGAAATGGTTTGATGATTTTGTCTAATCTTTAATGCCAAATTGAAAAAATCCCACTTCACTCCCTTTCATTCCTCTTCATTTCACTTTGTTTCTTTTACAAATAAACTCATATCCAAAACCTTAGATTAAAGTATGACACAATTGAATAAAAAATGCTTTGGCCGGTACCATGCAAATGCAAAATAATAAATATACCTCCAATGCGCATAGAACAATCCATGCCGTGTATAATCGTGGTCTCACAAATTCTAAATCAGAAAAGTGTGAGAATGTGATCCGTCCGTTATTTAAGGTATGAACAAGGGAGGCAATACATAAAATTGAAATAAGTATGTGAAGTGGGCTAATTGGAATGTAATAGAGGATGAGCGTAAAGAAGACACTTAACGGTGTGTTAGTGGTTGGAAATTCGTTCAAGGATAAAAGGTAATCCGCGGTTGAAAGACGAGCTAAGAGAAGGAAGGATAGGGGGAGAAGGAGACTAAGAAGAGTGGTCGTGAATATTTGAAGTGTTCCTCTACATTTCAAGAAAATGTTTTCAGTGATATGATCCAAACTCGTTGTTTCCTTGATGGAAGACATTAATTATATGATGAATATGATGATCCAAGTAAAATAGCAGGAATTTGATTAAATTTGTGACATATGTTAAAAGTGTGATTAATATATGTATATGTTAAGTTCAGCCATTGAGTATTGAAAAGCCAGAGTGGAGTCCACGACTTGGTGGTTAGTTGACAAATGACAAGGTTACATTTCATGCCATTGAGGAAGACGACTAAATATGAGAACCAAAGTATACCATAATAATATAATATATTATATTATATATTATAATTAGAAAAAATTACGCTGTTGGTACCTGTGATTTGTTCACATGTGCATCATAACACCTAAACTTTCTTTTTTACGTAGTTGGTACCTCAGTTTTGCTTAACTATCGTGGTTGGCACCCCAGCTTAACTGTCGTCAAAATTAATAGTTAACCCCTCACATTATACACTCATAAAAGCATAAAGACTTTTAGTGTAATACAATAAAAGTTTATGGACTCATTCAAAATTAATGGTTAACCCATATATCTAATTTATTAATATGATTATAATTATAATTATCTACATACACTAATCCCCATAGTTACGTGAATAATAAATGAATAGTGCCCATTTTATGCTTTATTGATTTGTACGTTGCGCATTAATTGTTGCACCCACAAGGGTATTGATGAGCTACAATAACTTTTTTTTTAATATTCTCCCCTTCATTCTCTCCTACAAATTTCACTAAAGGACTGCAGAAAAATACTGTCATGATTATTTGTAAACTAATTTCTCTCAAAATAACGTTACACTTAATTTTTATTGTGTTCTTTTTACCCTTCTTTTTCCCTATAATTTTTTCCTAAACTTTTGCCAACAACGTTTCGTATACTAATACTATATTTGGGCTACTAACTTTAACGCATATACAAATTTATAAGATGTAATTATGTGTTTCCAAACATAATTAACACACACTATAATATTTTATCAATTTAAATTTCGCAAACAACTCTTGAAGACTCAATCACATTGTCAAAAAATGTCTACACGATGACGCGGCAACGCCGTCACCCTAACACTAGTTCATACTAAATCATCAAATTAATAAATATTGCAGTCTATAAAAAGATAGAATTAGGATACACAAACTTCTGTATGCAATGTTTGTATGTACGTATAATGTGCGTGTATAAACATAAGTGCGTGAAAAAAAAAAAATAAACAACATGAATACATATTTTGCAATTTTGCAAACACAGTATATGTATTATGTATGTACGGAAAAACAAAAATTATGTAAGAGTATATCAGTACGAGTATAAGCATGGTTATAATCTGTAAAATCAAATTTAATATACAAAATTTATGTGTGTAATGTACTGTAATGTACGTACCTGGTATGTATAAGCGTCATTACCATCAATAAAATTTAAAATTCCGTAGGAATGATAAAATTAGCAAAACAAACGATATCACCAGAAGAAAAAAAAACATTGTTTGCGAACATCTAAAAATTTCGTAAATTGCTAATATCTCAAAAAAGCTAAGAACATCGCAATAAAACTAACAATTTAACATAAATCCTAGTAGTATAATTTGGCATGATCCAATAAATCTCACAAAAGTTCAGCAAATATCTGAAAAAGGACGTAAATACTTACTTCGCAACAAGTTGCATCAGATAAGCTATTAATTCGAATTAGAGGAGTGTTGCCAACGGCACCAATGATTCCATTTTTCTTCGATTGTTTTGGAGTTAGGGTTTTGCCTTTTGAATATGACGTATCTCGAATTTTTGTTGGCTAAAATGTAAATAGAATATAGAGTAACTGCTGCTGTTGTAAACGGAAATCGATTAAATTGAATGAGTCCCTAACTTTTACTGTATTACACTGGTAGTCATTGTACTTTTATGACTGTATAATGTGAGAGGTTAACAATTAAACTTTGACGGCAACTAGGTTGGGGTGCCAATCACGATAGTTAATCAAAACTGAGGTATCAACTACGCAAAAAAGAAAGTTTAAGTGTAATGATGCAAATGTGAACAAACCACATGTATCAACGGCGTAATTTTTTAATATAATTATATTATACATATAATATATAATATATAGTTTTAACTAGTGAAATGACCCGTGAAACCACGTGTTTGTATAAACGAAACAGTTTAATGATGTATTTTAGGTATTAAGTGAATTTAAACGCTTAAGTCATTTAGTTTAATGACCCGACAGATTCCGACTAAAAAACTTCTCGTTGTTTTTATGTAAGACCCTAATCTTCATTGTACAGCAGGGTATATATGGTACATAGCGTGTGGGTGAAGTTGTGTAATCAAACAGAAGTCAGAAGCTGAGCTGGGCTAGGTGCGCTCAGCGCACACCTAATGGTGCGCGCCGCGCACTCTTCACTGTAGCCGGATCCAGCCATTTTATTCAGATATTTTGATGGGCTTTTTGGTAATTTCACTTGTGGACGAGTTAAAGGCCAGTTGGTCAGTTTTTGGAGTATCATTAACTCCATTATCAATAACCTTATCCTCTTCACTTAAATTTTAGAGAGAGAGTGTGATTCTTGAGTGAGAAAGCTTAAATTCAAGAGGAAGAAGTTGTTCTCGGACCAAAGTGCGGGTATTAAAATTGTTCATCTCCTCTCTAGCTCCGTTGTGGTTATAGTGGTATGTTCTAACTTTAATTTCCTTACTTTGATTTTGTGTAAGGATTAGGGTTTGGGTAAATGAAGAACATAAAACCCATATTTGGTGATTTTGGGTATTCTTGGGTAAGACGGAGTCATAAAGACTCAATGGTAACTAACCTAGGGTTTCAAAACGTTAATTGATGTTTATGAGTTCTAATTGGTTAGTTAATCACTAGCACACCTAGTTAATTAGTAAATGGGTGTTAGATGGGTTAATAGATAACCCGAAATGGGTGTGTTGACTTTAAATTTGTCAAAGGGCTAATGATTGACCTAATTGAGAAATATGGGTATGAAATACCCTAATTGTGTAATGGTTAGTGTTGTTGGACCTTAATCACTAGCTTTTAAGTGATTAATGATGGTCTTGACCCTTAAAGGGCGGTTTTGGTGAAAATAGGGCATTTAATGCATTTAAGTCATTAAATGCACATAAGTGAAATTGTTGGTATTTAGTCCAACTAGTTATGTGGGTTGATTGAAGTACTTATTATATTAGGTACTTTGCTTTGAAGCTTGCGGAAGTATAAAACCGTCACCAAATCGTTAAAGGTGAGTGGAATGATTATATGCATATGTATGTAATGTATTTATTTGTATGCTATGGTATGAACCAAAGAGCCGGTAGTGCCATAGTATGTGCGAGCGTGCTATGATGTGAACCAAAGATCCGGTAGCGTCATAGTACGTGTGTTATAGTGTGAACCAAAGAGCCGGTAGCGCTATAGCACGATTTGTTAGGGTGTGAACCAAAGAGCCGGTAGCACCTTAGCATTGTTAGAGTGTGAACCAAAGAGCCGGTAGCACTCTAGCGTGAGTATGACTCGAGTTGTGATGTGAACCAAAGAGCCGGTAGCATCATGACAAATACGTATGGTGTGAACCAAAGAGCCGGTAGCACCATGACGCGAGAATGGTTAACCATGGTTGTGTATTTTATTTTGTAGCATATTATATTATGTCGATTATATGTTATTGATTACGCTAGTAGCGGTTTGTTGGAGATTATTAGCTTTGTACTTGAGATGGTATGCTAATTGTATTGCTAGCGTGTATGCGGTATATGTGTAAATGATTGCAAGTAGGTATGTTATATATATATATATATATATATATATATATATACATACATATATATATATATATATATATATATACATACATATATATATATATGGGATAATTATTGCATTCACTAAGCTTTGCTTACCCTCTCATTGTTTATCTTTTTATAGGCTCCGGCATTGACAAGGGTAAGGGCCTTCGATTGGATTAGAGATCACGCTTGTTGTTTAGGGGACGCTTTTGAGATGTGATAGCTTTTGGAGTTTGACCGAGATATGGGTAGTTTAACCCCAAACACCATACTCTTAGTGTCGTTTGGAATTTAAACTAGTGCGGTCGAAACTCGAACTTTTGTATGAAACTCGTAAAACGGCCGATGTGGGCCCCGTTTTGTAAAACTCATTTTATTATTGAATCGTGTGAGTTTTAAGCATTATAACATATTGTGAAAAGCATTTCGTCTAAATATGTCGGGAGGTGGGAGATCTTTAATTGATAATTGACGAAATCGGACGGAACTGAATGTGGGCCTGTGCGCGCCGCGCACCCTGAGGTGTGCGCGTGGCGCACTCCACTGTATATAAAAAAAATTATTACACGTGTTCGATTGTATATTGGGTTGGGTTGTTACAAGTGTTATCAGAGCATGGTCTAAGGGATTTAGGCGACTTGAGATAGGTGCCTAGACTTAGATTTATTTGTGTATGCGCTTTATGCGGGACTTGTAGGAGACGGGTCGGACCGGGAGTTGATTAGTGCTTAGGTTTATGTGAACTAACCTTGCGATAATTGTTTTGTGTTGTGTTAGCAATCCTCAACCAAGATAGACGTTGTACTAGCAAGTTAATGCGACGTGCTCGCGTAACAATGATTAGCTACTATTGTTACGGGTTCAAATCGTGTCAAACAAGCGATGTACGATGATTGTTGAGAAAGATGGAGTAGTGTGGTGTATATGTACATTCATATGTGTTAGGTTTTCTCGTTCGTTGCTTAACCATTTCTGTTTTATAGTATGAAGATGAGAAACGGACCCGAGATCAATGAAGGGGTTCGAGCGAGGATGTTGAGTTTACGGCCAAGGTTGAGGCCATTATGCAAAGGCGTCATGAGGCCTTCTTAGAGGATGTTAAGAAGATGTTCTTGGATTCGATTGACGAACAAGTAGTCAATCTAGTCAGGGAACAAGTTAAGATTGTTCTTAAAGAGGATAACGCGAGAAGACGAGACTTCCACTATAAAAACTTCAAAGATACTCAACCTCCCACCTTTGAAGGTGAACGAGACCCACTCAAGAGTGCTAGATGGATCTTCGATATGGAAGGGGCTTTCCGTACTAGTGAGTGCCCTCTCGATAAAAAGACGAGTTTTGGTAGTAGCATGATGAGGGGTGATGCCAAGTTGTGGTGGGATGCGAAAATCTGACTTTATGGCGAAGAAAAAAGTATGAGTTTGACGTGGGACGAGTTTAAAGAAGAATTTTTCAAGGAGTACCGAACTTCGGCCGATCTTTCGAAGCTTAAGGACGAGTTACGTACTTTAAGGCAAGGGTCAACGGATTTGAACACTCTCAAGTCCACTTTCTTATCAAAGACCCAATTTTGCCCGGAGTATGACGGGAACGATCACATGTTGAAAGAAGATTTTTACCGAACCTTGAATGATAACTATCAAGAAAGGATTAGTAGGAATTCGGCGAAGACTTTTGATGAGCTATTTGATATCGCTAAGGGTTTTGAGTCGCTTGCTCCAAGAAAGAGTGACTTCACCTTTGGCAAACGAAAATTTGAGGCTACTAGCCACTCGAACAAGAAGAACAAGAGTGTGGCTGAGAGCGTCAGTAGTGCGAAAAAGGGGGCTTCTAAGAGTTTTGGGCCCACGTGCTACAATTGTGGTCGACAAGGGCACTTGGCCCGTGATTGTACGAACTCATCTTCCAACAAAATCGTTTGTTTTAATTGTAACAAAGAGGGGCACAAGAGGCCGGAGTGTCCCGAACTGCGTAACGATAATGTTAAACGACTAGAGAAGGCGGCGGGTACGGCTAGGGGTCGTAATTATTTGATGACCAATGAGGAGGCCAAGCAATCTAGCGAAGTTGTCTCAGGTACTTTCATGGTTAATTCCAATCCGGCAAGGATACTCTTTAATAGTGGTGCAAACTTGTCGTTTGTGTCACCAAAATTTGTGCCCAAACTTAATAAACCGTTAGCTAAGTTAAGTCGTCTGGTAGAAGTTGAAATAGCGGATGGCAAGACGGTGCTAGTGGTTGATGTGTGTAAAAATTGTAATGTTGTGTTTGGTGTCGAAAACTTTAAAATCGATCTCATCCCGATGACTTTGGGTGATTTTGATATCGTTGTTGGTATGGATTGGCTCGATCATAATAGAGCCGATATTGCATGCCATGAAAAATTTATTCGAGTGAAGACCCCTAGTGGGGGAGAGTTAATTATTCATGGCGATAAAAGAAGAAGACTTGTGCGGATATGCACTTTTGCACGGGCACGTCGTTTTCTTGTTGGTGGTGACATGGCTTTTCTTGCCCATGTTGTTGATACTCGAGATGAGCCACCATCCATTCGTGAAATTCCGGTGGTGAGTGAATTTGAAGACGTTTTTCCGGATGAGTTACCGGGTGTTCCGGCGGAAAGACAAGTTGAATTTCGCATTGAGTTGGTTCCGGGGGCTACCCCCATTGCTAAAACTCCTTATTGTTTAGCGACGACAGAAATGCAAGAGTTGTTAAATCAAACCCAAGAGCTACTTGAAAAGGGTTTTATCCGACCGAGTACTTCGCCATGGGGCGCTCCAGTTTTATTCGTGAAGAAGAAGGATGGTAGTATGCGGATGTGCATCGATTATCGGGAGTTGAACAAAGTGACGATCAAGAATCGTTATCCATTGCCTAGGATTGATGATTTGTTTGACCAACTCCAAGGTGCAACGTATTTCTCTAAAATCGACCTACGGTCCGGCTATCACCAAATGCGGGTCCATGAGGAAGACATCGAGAAAATGGCTTTTCGAACGCGTTATGGGCATTTTGAATTCGTAGTTATGCCTTTTGGTCTTACGAATGCACCGGCAGCATTCATGGATCTTATGAACCGAGTGTGCCAACCTATATTGGACAAGTCGGTAATTGTGTTCATTGACGACATACTTGTCTATTCGAAGAGTATGAAGGAACATGAACATCATTTACGGAGTGTGTTAAAGACGTTGCGGAAGGAGAAGTTGTATGCTAAATTCTCCAAATGTGAATTTTGGCTAAGGGAAGTTCAATTCCTTGGCCACATTGTGAACGAAAATGGTATTCAAGTAGATCCGGAGAAGATAGAGACGGTAAAGAGTTGGGGACGACCGACTACGCCTACGAAAATCTGAAGTTTTCTCGGATTGGCCGGTTATTATCGACGGTTTATCCAAGACTTTTCTAAGATCGCTTCTCCATTGACGAAGTTAACGAGAAAGAATGCGAGATTTAATTGGGAGAACGAGCAAAAAAATTGCTTTTCAATTATTAAAAGAGAAGTTGTGTCAAGCTCCGGTGCTAGTTTTGCCGGAAGGGGTGGAAGACATGACGGTCTATTGTGATGCTTCTTTAAATGGGCTCGGTTGTGTTCTAATGCAAAGGGGTAAAGTCATCGCTTATGCCTCTCGACAATTAAAGGATCACGAAACGAGATATCCGACTCATGATCTTGAGTTGGCGGCGGTTGTTCATGCGTTGAAAATTTGGCGCCATTACTTGTATGGTGTCAAGTGTACGATTTATTCAGATCACAAGAGTTTGAAACATCTTTTTGATCAAAGAGATTTGAATTATCGTCAACGTAGATGGTTGGATGTGGTGAAAGACTACGATTGTGAAATACTTTATCATCCGGGTAAGGCGAATGTGGTCGCGGATGCATTAAGTTGAAATAGTCAACATCCGGCGATACGAGTAGGATCGTTACGTATGATTATTACTAATGATTTTCTTGAAAAACTTGGTGTGATTCAAATTGAAGCTTACGTTCACAACAAGCATGCGGAACTAATTGTGGGGAAATCGGAATTCATTACTATGGGCTCACGTGGTTTGTTGTCTTTTCAAGGAAGAGTGTGGGTGCCTAAGATGGGGGATTATCGACGAGTGCTACTTGATGAAGCACATAAGTCAAAGTATTCCGATCATCCGGGCGCGACGAAAATGTATCTCGATTTGAGAAAGGATTATTGGTGGCCGGGCATGAAACGTGATGTTGTTAAGTATGTTGAACAATGTGTCATGTGTTTGCAAGTTAAAGCCGAACACCAAAAGCCGTATGGTAAGTTACAACCGTTAGAAATCCCGAAGTGAAAATGGGAGCACATTACCATGGATTTCATCACAAAGTTACCTAAAACGGCGAGAACCCAATTCGTGTTTCCCATCTCCGTATGTGTCTTGTGGATGATTCATCTTGGGTGTTCTTGGGTAAGACAGAGTCATAAAGACTTAATGGTAACTAACCTAGGGTTTCAAAACGTTAATTGATGTTTATGAGTTCTAATTGGTTAGTAAATCACAAGCATACCTAGTTAATTAGTAAATGGGTGTTAGATGGGTTAGTAGATAACCTGAAATGGGTGTGTTGACTTTAAATTTGTCAAAGGGCTAATGATTGACCTAATTGAGAAATATGGGTATGAAATACCCTAATTGTGTAATGGTTAGTGTTGTTGGACCTTAATCACTAGCTTATAAGTGATTAATGATGGTCTTGACCCTTAAAGGGCGGTTTTGGTGAAAATGGGTCATTTAATGCATTTAAGTCATTAAATGCACATAAGTGAAATTGTTGGTATTTAGTCCAACTAGTTATGTGGGTTGATTGAAGTACTTATTATATTAGGTACTTTGCTTTGAAGCTTGCGGAAGTATAAAACCGTCACCAAATCGTTAAAGGTGAGTGGAATGATTATATGCATATGTATGTAATGTATTTATTTGTATGCTATGGTATGAACCAAAGAGCCGGTAGTGCCATAGTATGCGCGAGCGTGCTATGATGTGAACCAAAGAGCCGGTAGCATCATAGTACGTGTGTTATAGTGTGAACCAAAGAGCCGGTAGCGCTATAGCACGATTTGTTAGGGTGTGAACCAAAAAGCCGGTAGCACCTTAGCGTTGTTAGAGTGTGGACCAAAGAGCCGGTAGCACTCTAGCGTGAGTATGACTCAAGTTGTGATGTGAACCAAAGAGCCGGTAACATCATGAAAAATGCGTATGGTGTGAACCAAAGAGCCGGTAGCACCATGATGCGAGAATGGTTAACCATGGTTGTGTATTTTGTTTTGTAGCATTGATAATGCTAAAAACGAACATATATTTCATAGCATTATCCCTCAAGAAAGACAAGCTTTTAGTTGCAATTGTTCTATTTACATGTGATATTCGTTTAAATGATAAAAGGTGAAGACAAAAGACAGATTCGACGAATTGAAGACGCAAAAGACCAAAAAGCTCAAAAGTACAAAATACAATCAAAGTGGTTCCAATTATTGATGAGAAACGTCTCAAAATTACAAGAGTACAAGACGCGAAACGCAAAGTACAAGATATTAAATTATACGCAAGGACGTTCGAAAATCCGGAACCGGGACCAGAGTCAACTCTCAACGCTCGACGCAACGGACTAAAAATTAGAAGTCAACTATGCACATGAATATAATATAATATATAATTAATTCTTAAAATTAATATATATATTATATTATAAAACCGTCGGCAAGCTAGGTTGTGTGAGCTGGAATCCACAGCTCCGCACTCACGGAGCTTATAAAGGCAAAAACCTCCGCATTCGCGGAGGTCAAATAGTATTACGTGGGCCTATAAAAGGCCGAGCATTCGGCCGAAATTTACACATCTTTTTCTCTTCACTCATACGTAAACTTATATATATATATTTTAATTTTAATTTTAATTTTAATCCTAATAATAAGGGTATGTTAGCGAATGTTGTAAGGGTGTAAGTCGAAATTCTATCCGTGTAACGCTACGCTATTTTTAATCATTGTAAGTTATGTTCAACCTTTTTAATTTAATGTCTCGTAGCTAAGTTATTATTATGCTTATTTAAAACGAAGTAATCATGATGTTGGGCTAATTACTAAAATTGGGTAATTGGGCTTTGTACCATAATTGGGGTTTGGACAAAAGAACGACACTTGTGGAAATTAGACTATGGGCTATTAATGGGCTTTATATTTGTTTAACTAAATGATAGTTTGTTAATTTTAATATAAAGATTTACAATTGGACGTCCCTATAAATAACCATATACACTCAATCGGACACGATGGGCGGGATATTTATATGTACGAATAATCGTTCATTTAACCGGACACGGGAATGGATTAATAGTCTATGGAATTATTAAAACAGGGGTGAAATTATGTACAAGGACACTTGGCATAATTGATTACAAAGTATTAAAACCTTGGGTTACACGCAGTCGATATCCTGGTGTAATTATTAAACAAAGTATTAAGACCTTGTTACAGTTTAAGTCCCCAATTAGTTGGAATATTTGACTTCGGGTATAAGGATAATTTGACGAGGACACTCGCACTTTATATTTATGACTGATGGACTGTTATGGACAAAAACCAGACGAACATATTAAATAATCCAGGACAAAGGACAATTAACCCATGGGAATAAACTAAAATCAACACGTCAAACATCATGATTAAGGAAGTTTAAATAAGCATAATTCCTTTATTTTCATATTTAATTGCACTTCTAATTATCGCACTTTTATTTATTGTTATTGTATTTAATTTCACTTTTAATTATCGCACTTTTTAATTATCGCAATTTTATTTCATCGCACTTTTATTTATTGTAATTTCATTATCGTTATTTACTTTACGCTTTAAATTAAGTCTTTTATTTATTTAATATTTTACATTAGGTTTTAACTGCGACTAAAGTTTTAAAATCGACAAACCGGTCATTAAACGGTAAAAACCCCCTTTATAATAATAATATTACTTATATATATTTGTATTTTTATAAATTAAAACTAATATAGCGTTAAACTTTGTTTAAAAGATTCCTTGTGGAACGAACCGGACTTACTAAAAACTATACTACTGTACGATTAGGTACACTGCCTATAAGTGTTGTAGTAAGGTTTAGGTATATCCATTCTATAAATAAATAAATATCTTGTGTAAAATTGTATCGTATTTAATAGTATTTCCTAGTAAAATATACACTATTTCATATACGCCTCTACGCACATCAAGTATTTTTGGCGCCGCTGCCGGGGAACTTAAACGCCGAAAGCGCAACGCTAATGATATAAAAAAAAGATAAAAGTTTTTATTAAGTCCTTCGTATAAAAATATAAGTTTTTTTTAAATATAAAAATATAAAAATACAAAAAGAGTTTGTTAAAAAATATATAAAGTTTAAAAGAAGAAAAAAAGTATTTTTTACTTTTGAGTTTAAAAATAAGTATTTTATTGTTTTATAAAAATATTTAGTTATATTTATATTTTATATATATTTGATTAAACAGAAAAACATAATAAAAATATTAAAAAAAACTGAACCTGTAAAAATCGACCCCTTTTGAGCTGAAATTGAACCCTCCGCGACTCGCGGAGGTTTTGAACTGGGACTATCCGCACTCGCAGAGGTCTTCTGACAGGCCACACAAACAATCCTAATTCTGTAATCATTACGGGGTAATTATTATTATTATAATTTAATTTAAACCCTAATTAGGTTTAGATTATTTAATTAGTTAATTTAGTTATTTATTTAATTTGTATTATTAATTAAGTTATAATTAGTTTAATTAATTTATAAAATTAATAGTTTTATTAAATAAATAATATAAAAATAATATTTTTATAAAAATTGTACTTTTTACAACTTTTAGTATATTTTTATATTTTCTCCCTTTTTAATTGTTTTAGCGTAATTTTTGTATTTTTTGCTTATATTTAGTTTTTAGACATAGTTTTTGCCATAGTTATTTTTACTTCTAGATTTTTAGGCTTTGCCGTAAAATCCCTTAAGTACTTTTTCTTTAGACTAAGATTTAGGTGCTTTAGAATTTTGCGATGCCGTTTTTAATTTTTAGTTCCTTTTTAAGATATTGCCATTTGGGATATAGTTTTTCTATTAAGCTTTAATATTTTTAGACGCAAATTCTTAGTTTTTAGTTCCTTTTTAAGTTTCAACGCGCTACTTTCTTATTTTTATTTTTCGACATTTTTCGACGCGCTCTTTTTCTCTCTTATTTCTCGCCATTCTAGTTTTTAGAACTTAGAATTTTCTCTATTTCTTATCTAATATTTCTTTAAATTTCAAACGAAAAATTATTTTAAGCGGTTAAATTGATAGACATCAAAATTTTCTGGTTCGTAGTAATAGTTGGATTTGTACGTGGACCGGGTTATTGGAGCCAAACAGTACTCAATTATATTGAGACCAAACGAATCCTGCCCCCCTGCTGCATCTTTTGGCTATTCGAAACGTGGGCAAAATCAAAAAAGTCTATTAATTGGATAACTTATATAATTTTTCTTTCTTTTTAAAAACTAATAGGATATTCAGTGAATGCACCGAGCAAAACGTTCACCACCTTTTGTACGTTCACCACCTGTAACTCGATCAAGACATCTAGCAAATATTGTCGCCGTTGATTTTTCTTTAGAATCGTCATCCAGTCGACCAAGTACTCCAATTCAAATTTCTGATAATCCATTTTTTGAACTCGACCTCACAATTGAGAATTCGGAGAATATTCATGGACGATTCATAGATCCTGAACCACTAATCTTTCCTCCGGAACCACCAATCATTCAAACAGAGATTGTTGAGGAACGAACCATTAAATCAGAATCCTCTAGTGATTCAACAAATTCAATCATGGAAAATCTGGAACCTCTAAGTATGGAAGACCGAATGAGAGCTAAACGCACTGGCCAAGGTCACGCAATTACTCAACCAGACATTAATGCGCCAGATTATGAAATCAAAGGACAAATTCTACACATGGTGACTAATCAATGCCAATTTAGTGGTGCGCCGAAGGAAGATTCAAATGAACATCTTCGTACCTTTAATAGGATCTGCACACTATTTAAAATCCGAAAAGTTGAGGATGAACAGATATATCTCATGTTATTTCCCTGGACTTTAAAGGGAGAAGCCAAAGATTGGTTGGAATCGTTACCTGAAGGGGCGATTGATACATGGGACGTTTTAGTTGAAAATTTTCTTAAACAATTCTTTCCGGCATCTAAAGCCGTAAGACTTCAAGGAGAAATTGTTACGTTCACACAAAAGCCAAATGATCTATATGAGGCATGGACAAGATTTGGAAAGTTATTGAGAGGATGTCCGCAACATGGTTTAGACACTTGTCAAATAGTACAAATATTCTACCAAGGATCCGACATCACTACAAGGAAAGACATCGATATAGCAGCTGGTGGTTCCATTATGAAGAAAACATAAACTGATGCTTATAAAATTATTGATAACATTGCTTCCCACTCACATGAGTGGCACC
Source organism: Rutidosis leptorrhynchoides (assembly GCF_046630445.1). NCBI lineage: Eukaryota > Viridiplantae > Streptophyta > Magnoliopsida > Asterales > Asteraceae > Rutidosis > Rutidosis leptorrhynchoides. Next base: position 679,688,446 of record NC_092335.1, on the reverse strand, counting down.
AAGAAAAAGATATTGTTAGATCATCTAAAGCAGCTAGAGCCAATTCTAGCCATGACTTAGATTCCATTTCTGCAAAGATAGATGCTGTTGAGAGACGAATGGAAAAGATGACTAAAGATATTCACTCAATACAAATTAGTTGTGAGCAGTGTGAAGGACCACATTTGACAAAAGATTGTCTCAGTATTGAACTAACAATGGAACAAAGAGAGAATGTTTCATACATAAACCAAAGGCCTGAAAATAATTATCAGAATAATTATCAACCGCCAAGACCAATCTACAATCAAAACCAGAATTATAATCGAAATGTTCCATACAACAACCAATAAGGTCCTGGCAATCAACAAGTATCCAATAATACTTACAATCAGCAAAGACCTAATTTTCAAAACAAACCACTACAAACCGATGATAAAAATCCAAATTTAGAAGATATGATGACGAAGCTAGTTGAATCTCAAACACAGTTTTTCACATCTCAGAAACAAACAAATGAACAAAATGCTCAAGCATTTAGAAATCAACAAGCTTCTATTCAAAATCTGGAACAAGAAGTAAGTAACCTAGCAAGGTTAATAGGTGAAAGAAAACCGGGAAGTCTACCTAGTGATACAAATGCTAACCCCGGAATAAAACAGCTAAAGCCATTACCACAAGAAGTGGTATTACACTTAAACCACCTGAAATACCTATAATTTCTGATGAAGCTATTCCTACTCCACAAGAACCACAACCTGAACAAAATAAGAAAAAAGAACCGGTAGTTGAAAAGGTTAATGAAGATAACACAGTTAAAGCAAAACCTTATGTTAAACCATACCAACCACCACTTCCTTACCCGAGTAAAATGAGAAAGGAGAGACTTGAAGCCGAGCAATCCAAATTCTTGGATATGTTTAAACAGATAAATGTAAATCTTCCTTTCATTGATGTGATTTTAGGAATGCCTAGATATGCTAAATTTCTGAAAGATCTAATCTCGAATAGAAAGAAAATGGAAGAACTCTCGGCTGTTACTATGAATGCTAATTGTTCTGCAGTGCTGTTGAATAAGATACCAGAAAAACTATCTGATCCAGGAAGTTTCATAATTCCATGTTTTCTGGGTAGTCTTAGTTCAATAGAAGCATTGGCATATTTAGGTGCTAGTATAAATTTAATGCCGTATTCACTATACACTAAACTAGACCTTGGAGAATTGAAACCAACACGAATAAGCATACAACTAGCCGATAGATCAGTAAAATATCCTAGAGGGATAATGGAGAACATGTTAGTTAAAGTTGGTACTTTAGTATTTCCAGTAGATTTTGTTGTTCTGGACATGGAAGAAGATTCTCAAGTTCCTCTCATATTAGGAAGACCATTTTTAAACACGGCTAAAGCAATGATAGACGTGTTTGGTAAGAAACTAACCCTAAGTATAGAGGACGAGAGTGTTACCTTTTCAGTTGATAGAGCAATGCAACAACCGCAATCTGCAGATGATACATGTTATTATATTCAAACTATAGAATCACATGCAGAATTGTTAGAAGAATTTCCAGAATTACAAGGAACAGGAGAATGTTCTTTAGGAGAAGGAACTGAACTAATTGATGAAACTGAAATGTTAGCTACACTTATGGCTAACGGATATGAACCAACAACAGAAGAAATTCAAATGCTAAAAGAAGAAGACAGATATCGATATAAATCATCGATAGAAGAACCACTGAAATTAGAGTTAAAGCCACTTCCAAACCATTTGGAATACACTTATTTACATGGTGAATCTGAATTACCTGTAATAATATCGTCTTCTCTTACTGAAAATGAAAAATCTCGACTCATTTCTGTGCTAAAAGCTCATAAACCAGCCATTGCATGGAAGATTCATGATATTAAAGGAATAAGTCCTTCGTATTGCACACATAAAATCCTTATGGAAGAATGTCATAAAACGTATGTGCAACGCCAACGAAGACTAAATCCTAATATGCAAGATGTTGTTAAGAAAGAAATTATTAAACTGCTAGATGCAGGTTTAATTTATCCAATTTCTGATAGTCCATGGGTAAGCCCAGTTCAATGCGTTCCTAAGAAGGGTGGCATGACTGTCATCACAAATGAGAAAAATGAGCTTATTCCGACTAGGACTGTAACAGGATGGCGTGTATGTATTGATTATAGAAAATTAAATGACGCCACCAGAAAAGATCACTTTCCCTTATCTTTCATTGATCAAATGTTGGAAAGATTAGCCGGAAATAGTTACTATTGTTTTCTTGATGGTTTTTCCAGATATTTTCAAATTCCAATAGCACCCGAGGACCAAGAAAAAACCACGTTCACGTGCCCTTATGGTACTTTTGCTTACAAACGCATGCCATTTGGACTTTGCAACGCCCCTGCAACCTTTCAAAAGTGCATGATGGCGATTTTTCACGACATGATAGAAGAATGCATGGAAGTTTTCATGGATGACTTTTCAGTCTTCGGTGATACTTTTGAATCATGTCTAGTTAATCTTGAACGAATGCTTATTAGATGCGAACAATCAAATCTAGTTCTTAATTGGGGAAAATGTCATTTCATGGTTAAAGAAGGCATCGTTCTTGGTCATAAAATTTCAAAGGAAGGAATAGAAGTGGATAGAGCTAAAGTAGATGTAATTGCTAAACTTCCACATCCTACCAATGTTAGAGGAGTTAGGAGTTTTCTAGGGCATGCCGGTTTTTACCGACGTTTCATAAAAGATTTTTCTAAAATTGCCACTCCTATGAATAAACTCCTAGAAAAGGATGCTCCATTCATCTTTTCAGATGAATGTATCAAATCTTTTAATATTCTTAAAGAGAAACTCACTAATGCGCCGATCATGATAACTCCAAATTGGAATCTACCGTTTGAACTAATGTGCGATGCAAGTGATTTTGCAATGGGAGCCGTTTTAGGACAAAGGATTGAAAAACGATTTCAACTTATATATTATGCTAGTAAGACGTTACAAGGAGCACAAGCAAATTACACAACTACTGAAAAAGAACTTCTTGCTATTGTCTTTGCTTTTGACAAATTTCGTTCATATCTCGTTCTAGCTAAAACGGTGGTCTATACCGACCATTCTGCTCTTAGATACCTATTTTCGAAACAAGATGCTAAACCATGATTAATTCGTTGGATCTTACTCTTACAAGAGTTTGATATTGAAATCCAAGATAAAAAGGGAGCAGAAAATCTCGCCGCTGATCATCTTTCTCGTCTTGAAAATCCAGAATTAGAAGTTCTAAATGAATCGGCCATACAAGACAACTTTCCTGATGAATATCTATTGAAGATAGATTATAATGAAATTCCATGGTTTGTAGACTATGCAAACTATTTAGTATGTGGATTCCTTGAAAAAGGATTGTCGTACCAAAAACGAAAGAAATTCTTTAGTGATATAAAACACTATTTCTGGGAAGATCCACATTTGTTTAAAAGTTGTCCAGATGGAATAATACGCCGATGTGTATTCGGAGATGAAGCTAGTAAAATCTTAAACCATTGTCACACAGGACCAACAGGAGGGCATTATGGGCCTCAACTAACAGCAAGAAAAGTTTACGATGCTGGATTCTATTGGCCTACAATTTACAAAGACGCACACCTTCTTTGCAAATCCTGTGATGCTTGTCAAAGGGCCGGAAAAATAAGTCAACGTGATGAAATACCACAAAATGTCATTCAAGTATGTGAAGTATTTGACATTTGGGGTATTGACTTTATGGGTCCATTTCCAAAATCTCATAATAATCTATATATTCTTGTAGCCATTGATTATGTATCTAAATGGGCGGAAGCACAAGCTCTCCCAACTAGCGATGCACGAGTTGTAGTCAACTTTTTAAAACGTCTTTTTGCAAGGTTTGGAACACCGAAAGCTTTAATAAGTGATCGAGGTACTCATTTTTGTAATAATCAACTTGAGAAAGTTCTTAAAAGATATGGAGTAACTCATAAAATCTCCACTGCTTATCATCCACAGACAAGTGGACAAGTTGAAAATACCAACCGAGCTTTAAAACGTATTCTAGAGAAAACCGTAGGATCAAATCCGAAGGAATGGTCCATTAAATTGGAGGATGCACTCTGGGCTTTTAGAACAGCCTACAAAACTCCAATTGGAACCACACCTTTTAAACTCGTTTACGGAAAAGCATGTCATCTTCCAGTAGAAATTGAACACAAAGCATTTTGGGCTTTGAAGACATGTAATCTTGATTTACATGAAGCCGGACGTCTACGATTAAGTCAACTAAACGAATTAGAAGAATTAAGACATGAAGCATACGAAAATTCGTTAATCTATAAAGAAAGAACGAAGAAATGGCATGATAAAAGAATCAGAAGTTCAAAAGAATTTAAAGAATGAGACAGAGTTCTTCTTTTCAATTCACGATTCAAGCTATTTCCTGGAAAATTGAAATCAAGATGGTCTGGACCATTTATAGTCAAAAGAGTTTTCTCATACGGAACAGTAGAATTGATAAATTCAAATGGGATTGAATTTAAGGTTAATGGTCACAGAATTAAACACTACATAGATAGTCCGATGGAAGTTGACAACGAAGTTAATCACAATTTCAACACCACAGCTAACTAAGTGTGGGGAGAATCAAGTCTTTTAAGGATAATATGTATTTCTGTTAGAGTTAGATTTTCTGTTTTCGTGTAGTTCTCGAAAATGGAACCCGAATGGTCTTTCCCTAGCAGACCCTAAAGAACTAGTCTTCTCCCCCCATTCTGAATTTTTATTTTTTTTAGGTTTTTACGAAATGAATACTTCCTGTGAACTAAACCATGGTCTAATGCTACACGCTTTGATTACTAAACGTAATAATGACACACTTTCGAGTGAACTGGTATCAGTAATCAGAGAAAAATTGGACGAAGTAAGAAAAGAATCCAGATGCGAAAATAATAAGTTACAATTTGGTAAAGGAAAATCAAAATCCGCAGCGAAAAGAATAGCACGACACCTTGAAAGATGTCACAAATGCGGAAAATGGTCACACGAAGGTAAATGTTCAAATAATCAAACATATTCAAACACCGAATTTGTTACTTTATGCAGAGACGGACCGTTCATATGTTTAGAAGAAAAATCGATAAATGCTCGAGGTTACGCCTATGTAGCCATGGAAAACCAATTAGTCCGACTATCTTATGAATGGGCTAGAGCATATCATTAAGAAATCTTTCTCACAGGTAAGTTTGTACAGTTTTTATTTTTATTTTTATTTTTAACCTTTTGATAATAAACGCTAATTTGTTCGCTATAAAGTATTAAATTGGTATTCGATAAAATTAGGTCTTGCGACCGAAATTATTGATATCATACAAAAATTTATTACATCACTGCGAAATTTAACGTTTATTCTTAAGGTATAAATATCTTTAATCAATCAACCAAAAATAGTTCAAAAATTCGTCATGAGTTAAATTAGGTCATGGAACCGAAATTACTTTACCGAAAAGAGGGGCGCATATTTTTGATAATATTTGATTAATTAAAGTGGGATAAAAGCTAAAAAGATTTTTAATTTTATTTTTACCATGTTTTTAAAATTAATATATAAATATTAAATTAATATTGTGAATTTTTTTTTTAAATCAATATATTTAAGTTTGTAATATTTGAAAATTTTAATATTTTTAATATAAGTTTGTATGTATAAAAACAAAAATATAATATAAGTTTGGTGTGAATTTTTAATTATTAATATGAATTTTCAATTTTATGCATTTTAAAAATAAGTTTGGTGTGAATTTAAAAACAAAAATTTACTTTATTTCGCTAAGTTAAAAATATGATTTTTAAAATTCGTCGTAAGTTGAAGACTAGGTCTTTGAACCGAAATTGCTTTACCCGAGGGAGGGACGAGAACTTTTATTATCATTATTTTTAATCTTATTGAATTAAAGTATGCCAAAAACATTAAAAAACCCAAAAATCTTTGCCTTTTAAAACCGCGCTTTGAATTGACAAATTTTAAAATTTTGTCGAGGGACGGACTAGGACATCGATCCGAAACGCCCTCATCCTAAAAAGAAACAAAATTTTAATTTTTAAATTAATTTTATGTTTTATAAAGTTATAAGGTTTAAAAAAAAAAAAAAAAACCCACCGCGACTCGCGGAGGTTTAAATGGCCCCACCACCGCACTCGCGGAGGTCAAAAAACCCAGAAAAAAATATAACTGGTCGAAGAGAGAGCCTACCACCATATCCTACATATGACCCGGCCCAAGCATTTTACAGCATCTATGGATACGCTTGGGACCCATGTAGAGACCCGTCCTAATCCATCCGAACGAAGTCCATATCGATTATAAACGATTCACAACAGTTGTTTACATCGCGAGGTACTTGACCTCTATATGATACATTTTACAAACATTGCATTCGTTTTTGAAAAGACAATCTTTCATTACAATAAAAGTTGAAGACATGCATACCATTTCATAATATATTCAACTATAATTGACTTAATAATAATCTTGATGAACTCGACGACTCGAATGCAACGTCTTTTGAAATATGCCATGAATGACTCCAAGTAATGTTCTTATAATGAACAAATGCACAGCGGAAGATTTCTTTCGTACCTGAGAATAAACATGCTTTAAAGTGTCAACCAAAAGGTTGGTGAGTTCATTAGTTTAACATAAACAATCGTTTCCATAATTTTAATAGACCACAAGATTTCATATTTCCATTTCTCATAAACATACGTCCCATGCATAGAGACAAAAATATCATTCATATGGATTGCACACCTGGTAACCGACATTCACAATTATGCATATAAGAATATCCCCATCATTCCGGGATCCTCCTTCGGACATGATATAAATTTCGAAGTACTAAAGCATCCGGTACTTTGGATGGGGCTTGTTGGCCCGATAGATCTATCTTTAGAGTTCGCGTCAATTAGGGTGTCTGTTCCCTAATTCTTAGATTACCAGACTTAATACAAAGGGGCATATTCGATTTCGATCATTCAACCATATAATGTAGTTTTGATTACTTGTGTCTATTTCGTAAAAACATTTATAAAAATTGCGCATGTATTCTCAGCCCAAAAATATAAAGGGTAAAAAGGTAAATGAAACTCACCTAATGTATTTTGTAGTAAAAATACATATGACGACATTAAACAACTGAACAATGCAGGGTTGGCCTCGGATTCACGAACCTATATCATGTTATATATATATATTAAAACATGTAATCGTAGTCGAATTGATTTTATATATATATATATATATATATATATATATATATATATATATATATATATATATATATATATATATATATATATATATATATATATATATATATATATATATATTAGTGATATAATTGTTATATTTAATAATCTATAGTTTTTATTTATTACGTAAGTATATTTATTTTATATATACTTTAAATGAATACTTAATATTTATTATAGAACTATTAATATAGTTATGTTATATTAAATGTATTTTTATGTAACTAATATTTGTATGATAAGATAATGTTGATAATAATAAATGAAAAGTTGTAATATCTTTATAATGATAATAATACAATAACTAATAATCATTTTAAAAACTTATGTTATTAATAATAATAATACTACTAATAATAACAATAATTAATAATAACAATGATAATAATAAATAATATTATAATAACAATAATAATAATAATAATAATAATAATAATAATAATAATAATATTAATAATAATAATATTAATAATAACAATAATAACAAAAAAGAAATTTATACCCTAAAAAAATAAGTGGGATCCGGTTGTTAAAAGGAGAGGTCCCGATTGTAGATCAGAGATCATCTTCATCTTTCTCAATTATATCCTCATCTCATATCATCTTTTATCATCATCACCGCCATCACTAACATCATCATCAATCCTTATTACCGGTTGTAAATAGAAGCAATTAAACACGGCAGCAGAAACGACCCCCGATGGTTCTTTAACCGGCCAAAACAGAAAACGAGAAATAGTTGCAAGTTTGATGATGGTTATTGATTCAAATTGAAAGCAGAGACACCATAATAGCAATAATTCACAGGAACAGATGCTATTTGCAGCCCAGTTCGATTTCTTTCTTTCATTTATATATTTAATTAATTATTTATTTTATAAAAAAAAAATTTGAATAGCAGCAGTAGCATATTAGACGCAGGATATGTGTTGATGATAATAGGGTTGTGTTGAAATGGAAGGGTAATAGTGAACACGAATTTGAGTAATCGAAGGGTTACAGGTTTGATAAGGGTATGAAGGATTTGAGTATAAAATTACCAATAGGTTCGGTTCATGTAATAATATTCAATGGTTTTATGGTTTGATTCATGCCTTAACATTAACAATTAGTTTGATGGTTTGCAGGTGTAGCAGCAGCATGTTAATGGCATAACGATGGTGTTTGGTTTTTGTTTGATCTCGAGGTACAAAGGTACCGGATAGTATAACTGTATTAGCAGCTTTTTCAATTGAAATAGTCATATGAAACCTGGTATGCAGCAGCAGTAGCAGTCATCTTGAGGTCGTTTGATTATGAAGGTTTCAAGTGACGGTTTGATAGAGTGTGTTATGAAAAAGGTATGGTTTATGGATTATGATTTGTAAATAATTCAGTAAATGTAGGAGTCGTATGAATTTAATTGTTTGTGTGTGTGGTGATGTTCATATAGTGATGGTGTGTATTGATTGAATGAATAGCAGGCAATGTTTGATGATGAATTATGGTATTAGTCAACTGACACCATAGGATGTAGCATTCTTTTGTTTACTGTGATATTTGTATAGAACAGAAATAGAATGGGCAGGGATAGATAGAATGGTAGTAATGAAAGTAGTAAAATTTTTCGATGGTGATGATTGTTGTTGTATTCTGAATAAGAGAAGTAGGAAAGACAGTTAAGGTGACTGTAGGAAATGGTGATTGTGTGTTGGGTCTCGAAGTGAATGGCAGTTGGAGCAAGAGATTGTTATGGACTTAATCAAGGAAGAAAACCTGGTTTTTGATCTCGTTGGAAAAAGAATCAGCAGGTTATAGTAGCAATTGCAGCTGAAAAGTTTGAAGAGGTCATAACCGAAATAAAACAGAAATATAATGGGTAGATTAATGGTTAGCAACAATAGTTAGTGATTGTTTTGAGTTGGTGATGACTCGAGCTAGAGCTATGTATCTCCTAGGTGCATGTATATAATTTAATTTGTGATAAAGCAAAACAATAATGCATAATATTAAATTTAATTTAGTTCACTGATTTTCAATTTGTGTGATGTAGGTGCTTCCCAAAAGTGAAGAGAATGACAGAAGTCTCCAAAAGGCTTTTTGAGTTTTGTCTTGATTCCCCTTGTTTTCCAGTATATGTATCACCTCAAATATATTCTCATAATCATAGTAGATAATGATAGGTATATATAATATTACAAGTGGAAGGAAATTATGTGATCAAGTGTAATAGTTAATCGTGTTTTAAAAGTGTGATAGATAGTGTGCATTTATCCGAATGTATATAATAATCAATGTAAAGATGCTTAAACGAATATAGTGACTCTTCATAATTCATATTCATAATTCAATCACTAACAGTATATGATTAGGTAGCAGCCATAACCTTGTATCATTCTATCAACAGCTTATAATAATATTAATAATAATACTATTGATTATAATAATACTAATATTATTACTGATAGTAATAATAATGCTATAGAAATTCATATATTTCAAACTTCATATCTATAAGATATCTATTAAATTAGTACAAACAATAATATTAATATTAATATAAATAATAGTGAGAGTAATAATAATAATATTGATATAATACTATATCTAAATTTGTAGTTATATATTATTAACTAAGTAATATTTAATATTCATCCAATATATTATATAATAACTTTTATTGAATATTTATTGTTTATAAATTTTATATATCATGATATACATATAATAATAATTATGCTTATAACTTATATTTTATGTATATATATATATATATATCTATATATTCATTTTTTTTTTACACTTACTTATCTTGCATCCTATTTTAAATATTTAATTCAAATGTTAAATTTATATATATATATATATATATATATATATATATATATATATATATATATATATATATATTTTATATAGTTTCAATATATTATATATATACTTACATTTATATACATATATGTATACATATATGTATACATATTTATTTACAAACAATTGTTCGTGAATCGTCGGGAATAGTCAAAGGTCAGATGATTTCATAAAATAGTTCAAGCATTTTAGGACTCAACATTACATACTTTGCTTATCATATCGAAATCATATTAAGATTAAGTTTAAATTTAGTCGGAGATTCCCGGGTCATCACAGTACCTACCCGTTAAAGAAATTTCGTCCCGAAATTTGAGTGAGGTCGTCATGGTTAACAATAAATATGTTTTCCTGACGAATATGAGCGGATAGATAGAATTTTATCATAATTGAATAATACAGATAAAATAATTCGATTATTCGAAGATCACGAATGAAACTATCATGAGAGAGGTCCCAACGGGCATCGTCCAACTTCGCCCAAAAGCTTGCCCAAATAAATTGGTTTTTTTTTTTTTTTTAGCCGTTAAAATAAAAAATTTCCAACGGCTATCCCAACGGTCACTTTTACTCTATAAAAATACCAACCATATACTTCATTTTATACACTCAAACATATATTTCTTTTATATTTTCACCTTTCTCAAAATCAAAATCAAAATCAAAATCAAACACTCCCATACTGCAAAATGTTAACACTTCCCCCAATGATTGTTTCATTCAATGTTCATTACGAAGGTGATTTCCGTAATCAAATGAAGGAATATAAGTGGGGCGACAGTATTTCATTTGAAGATATCGACATTCGTGATGTTGGTTTACAAGACTTGCTATCCTTTCTGAAGGAGAAAGTTCCGTGTGAATTCACGTCTGTGTTCTTTTATAAAGACGATTATGATGCGGATTGTAGGGTAAGTTTTCTGTGTACCGATGATCAATGGTACTTTATAAAAGATACTATTGAAGATCGCGGTAAACGCATTTCTTTGTATGCGGTTCTTGAAGATGAAGAGACGTTGGGTTATCGTTACCTCGATGAATCAGCTGAAGCAGTAGTTGAGGCATCAAGAGAAATACCGATGTCTCCAGAGTATCTCACGGATGGAGAAATGACTGGTGAACGCTACTTTGCAGATGACAATTGACGAAGACGAGTAGTTTGATTGTAATCTTTTAAATTTTTAATTATCGTGATATTTTAATTTTTTTAATTATTGTAATTTCAGTGTTGTTGTCGAGTTTTATATCTTCCTTTATGTTTCGGAGCTCTTCGTTCTTTTAATCTCCTCTCGATCTCTAGTAAAACGAGTAATGGTCTAGAGTTTGTAAGTATGGAGTTTTGAATGAATTTAATGTTATAATCAAGGAAGAACGTAATAGTACGATTTGATTCGTCAAATTACCAGAATCATTGAGAATAGAGCTATCAAGAATATACTTTCTTGATATGTTCAGAAGTTAATTAGAATGAAAGAGTTATGTAACATGACACATGATGGTGGTATGATCTACTGTGAACCATCATGTCCCATTAGAACTCAGCATGACTTACTGTAATATAATCACGTTGATCAAGTGTCATTATATTATACTAACTCATGCATCAGTTCCCAACATTATTTCAATAACATTCATATTTTAAGCTCGAAAGTTTACAGAATATAGAAACTAACAGTTTCTATATGATGTAACACTGATAGCACTAAGAGATAAATGATTTCAGATAGTATTAGTTATAAAAATATATTCAGAAATATGGAGGATATTTATAATGAAAGATACGATAATATCTTTGAATATCTAAGATCAGAGGATGATGAAGACTATTGTCCGCAAGGGTTTAAAGTAAGGAGCAAGATATTCACTAAAGACTTTAGCAGATATTGAATCATTTGGATTCTTCGAAGTCAAACTTATTCTTTGTGATTTATCCACGGCTTTCTTCATAGTTTCGTATAATCTACTTTTCGGTACTAAATTTTCTATTGAATGTTTCCAATATAATGATACACAGGAAGCACGAAGAGGTATATAATTTTCGAACGAGAATATTTATGAAAATATCCTTCGAAATATTGAAAATATTGATGATGATATTTTGGAATTTCTAAGTTCGATGGTTGATGGAGAAAGATTTTTCCGCAAGATTTTAACATGATTTCGGAGCAATATATTCTCTAAAGATTTCAACAGATCCAGAATTATCTGGATTCTTTGAATATAGGGTATGGTCCTTGTATTTGTCCTTGGTCTCCTTCGTGATTAGCTCAATCCTTTTTCCAGTTCCAACTTTTCTGAACTTTTCCAACATACTATTCTTTATCATCAAACTTCCAATGATTAAGGTCGTTTACGGTTGTCTATGGTTTCTGCTGCTTCATTCAGTTTTTTTTAACATTCAGAGTATTGATTTGTGACTGAGTGATTTTCAGAATTTCAGAATGAGAGATCATAATTCTAAGAGATAAATGTCATATATATAACTGTTGATGTAGATATGCTGTGAGTTTTCAAAGTACTGATTGCTGATTCTTGGTAATTGTTATGGCAGTTCTCGTTATAAGATGCGGATGAGTATATGATAGGGTTTCAATGAATAAATATAATGATTTGTCAGAGAGATTTAAGCCAAGAAGTAACGAAGTTGCTGGTACGTCTGCTGGTAATATGGTGGAATATAAAAGAATTCTCCGGTATCAAAAGGGTAATTGTATATATCAGGATTATAGTAAGGTTACTTCGAATGAAAAGTCGAAGTTGGCTTGCTGGAGCTGTGACAAAATTGACTACTTAAAAAAAATCGCAAAGTTATTTTTGCTAATAAATGCTAAAGGATCTGACGCGGCTACGTGTTAAACTTTTACTCAGTTGTCGAGAGTTTCTCAGGTGCATAACTATATGCATAACTCTTTTCTTCCGTAGATGAAGTGCGGTTGATTCATCCTATCGATTGAGGTGTTTTCAAGAATCATGAAAGGTTTGAACGCAGAATGTAATCGTGAAGATACAAATGAGGTTTAAGACGAAATCAAGTGGCAAGCTTGAAGAATAATTAGTTTCATATGTTATAATTAATATTTTAATTCATTTTAATTGTCCACTGTTGGTAGTCCTCAATTGATTAGTCCACAGTTAGCTAGGAACAGTTAGCTAGGATTAGCGTGGATTCTTAACAAAATTTCTCGTAGTTAATTTGTTTGTTTCTAACAAATTTTATTTTTGTCAAATGTTTTCTTCATTATGCCACTTGGTGGATTCTGATAGGTCAAAATTCAAATATGAAATTGAATGAATATGGTTATTCTGTGGTGAACGGATTTGTATATCAGTGGATGTAAGTAGAAAAGTAAACGACTGTTGAATCAGCTTCGAAAAATGTACATTGCGACTTATTAACGTGAAATCTGAATATTCCTCGAGTATTACCTACCCGTTAAAATATTTTCACCATTAACAGTTCGTACAAGAGAATTTTTAATTACAATCTTTATGAAAACATATATACATATATATTTTCTTCAGATGTATTCATGGATTTAATGAGTTAATATGATATTAAACTCATTTGCTTTTCAGTTGAAACTAGAATAAATAATCTCAAAAACTTTAGAGATTACATATTCGTCATGTCGAACGAAGATAAATGATGTAGAACGATACGTAGAACGAAGATCATACTCAAAGTACATATGATGATATTGAAGCATGGATTGTTGATGGTACTGGTGCTGTTATTGATGGTACCGTTGGTGCCGGTGATGTTGCTGAAGCTGGTACATTTTGCACCATATTCTCCTAATTGATTATTCGAGCGTGAAGTTCGTTGACTTATTACTCCAGGATGATTGTCGTTCGGAACGAGCGGATGAATAAGGTTCAGAATTGTGGATAGAATATAATCTTGTCGAGTTACCCTGGAAATGAGACTGAAAATGGTGTCTCGAACAGGTTCGCCGGTAAACGTTTCAGGTTCATTGTCAAGAGGTGAATTCGGTTGATGGAAGGGATTGTCTTCTGCGCGTTTCCATTGATTAAGTCGACTACGAACCCATCAGATGAATTGATAATGGTTGATTGGTTGATTCATGCTGATGATGCTATTTTCGGAGCTTAGGTGAACATCTATGTCGGAATAACTGTCGGAATAGCTATCGGAATCTGAGGAACTCGAACTGGTTGAGGGATTCATCTCGTGTGATCAGATGAAGGATTTTTGATAAGAAATAGATTATAGGATGTAGATTAGTACCCTGCAATACATAATTTACATATGCATATATAATACTAAAATCTCATAAGTTACGGAGGAATCTACGGAATACAACAGGCAAAGTTACAGTAACAGATATGCTAAGATATGAAGTAGCAGATACGCTAAGATATGAATTTTGTCTATACACTATTCATGCAGTCAATGCAGTAAAATGTGATAGACTAAGAGTGATAAGCAAGTGATTCTCTAAGAATGATAAACAGGTAATTTTTGACACGAAATGATAAGCAAAACTTTTGACATGCAGACACGGTCGAAGTCCAGACTCACTGATACATCCTAACAACTTATCAGTTAGACACACTAATGCAGACCTAGTTCACTAAGACCTCTGCTCTGATACCAACTGTAGAGACCCGTCCTAATCCATCCGGACGAAGTCCATATCGATTATAAACGTTTCACAATAGTTGTTTACATCGCGAGGTACTTGACCTCTATATGATACATTTTACAAACATTGCATTCGTTTTTGAAAAGACAATCTTTCATTACAACAAAAGTTGAAGACATGCATACCATTTCATAATATATTCAACTATAATTGACTTAATAATAATCTTGATGAACTCGACGACTCGAATGCAACGTCTTTTGAAATATGCCATGAATGACTCCAAGTAATGTTCTTATAATGAACAAATGCACAGCGGAAGATTTCTTTCGTACCTGAGAATAAACATGCTTTAAAGTGTCAACCAAAAGGTTGGTGAGTTCATTAGTTTAACATAAACAATCGTTTCCATCATTTTAATAGACCACAAGATTTCATATTTCCATTTCTCATAAACATACATCTCATGCATAGAGACAAAAATATCATTCATATGGATTGAACACCTGGTAACCGACATTCACAATTATGCATATAAGAATATCCCCATCATTCCGGGATCCTCCTTCAGACATGATATAAATTTCGAAGTACTAAAGCATCCGGTACTTTGGATGGGGCTTGTTGGCCCGATAGATCTATCTTTAGAGTTCGCGTCAATTAGGGTGTCTGTTCCCTAATTCTTAGATTACCAGACTTAATACAAAGGGGCATATTCGATTTCGATCATTCAACCATATAATGTAGTTTTGATTACTTGTGTCTATTTCGTAAAAACATTTATAAAAATTGCGCATGTATTCTCAGCCCAAAAATATAAAGGGTAAAAAGGTAAATGAAACTCATCTAATGTATTTTGTAGTAAAAATACATATGACGACATTAAACAACTGAACAATGCAGGGTTGGCCTCGGATTCACGAACCTATATCATGTTATATATATATTAAAACATGTAATCGTAGTCGAATTGATTTTATATATATATATATATATATATATATATATATATATATATATATATATATATATATATATATATATATATATATATATATATATATATATATATATATTAGTGATATAATTGTTATATTTAATAATCTATAGTTTTTATTTATTACGTAAGTATATTTATTTTATATATACTTTAAATGAATACTTAATATTTATTATAGAACTATTAATATAGTTATGTTATATTAAATGTATTTTTATGTAACTAATATTTGTATGATAAGATAATGTTGATAATAATAAATGAAAAGTTGTAATATCTTTATAATGATAATAATATAATAACTAATAATCATTTTAAAAACTTATGTTATTAATAATAATAATACTACTAATAATAACAATAATTAATAAAACAATGATAATAATAAATAATATTACAATAACAATAATAATAATAATAATAATAATAATAATAATAATAATAATAATAATAATAATAATAATAATAATAATAATAATAATAATAATAACAATAATAATAACAATAATAACAAAAAAGAAATTTATACCCTAAAAAAATAAGTGGGATCCGGTTGTTAAAAGGAGAGGTCCCGATTGTAGATCAGAGATCATCTTCATCTTTCTCAATTATATCCTCATCTTATATCATCTTTTATCATCATCACCGCCATCACTAACATCATCATCAATCCTTATTACCGGTTGTAAACAGAAGCAATTAAACCAGAAACGACCCCCGATGGTTCTTTAACCAGCCAAAACAGAAAAAGAGAAATAGTTGCAAGTCTGATGATGGTTATTGATTCGAATTGAAAGCAGAGACACCATAATAGCAATAATTCACAGGAACAGATGCAATTTGCAGCCCGATTCGATTTCTTTCTTTCATTTATATATTTAATTAATTATTTATTTTATAAAAAAAAATTGAATAGCAGCAGTAGCATATTAGACGCAGGATATGTGTTGATGATAATAGGGTTGTGTTGAAATGGAAGGGTAATAGTGAACACGAATTTGAGTAATCGAAGGGTTACAGGTTTGATAAGGGTATGAAGGATTTGAGTATAAAATTACCAACAGGTTCGGTTCATGTAATAATATTCAATGGTTTTATGGTTTGATTCATGCCTTAACATTAACAATTAGTTTGATGGTTTGCAGGTGTAGCAGCAGCATGTTAATGGCATAACGATGGTGTTTGGTTTTTGTTTGATCTCGAAGTACAAAGGTACCGGATAGTATAACTGTATTAGCAGCTTTTTCAATTGAAATGGTCATATGAAACCTGGTATGCAGCAGCAGTAGCAGTCATCTTGAGGTCGTTTGATTATGAAGGTTTCAAGTGACGGTTTGATAGAGTGTGTTATGAAAAAGGTATGGTTTATGGATTATGATTTGTAAATAATTCAGTAAATGTAGGAGTCGTATGAATTTAATTGTTTGTGTGTGTGGTGATGTTCATATAGTGATGGTGTATATTGATTGAATGAATAGCCGGCAATGTTTGATGATGAATTATGGTTTTAGTCAACTGACACCATAGCATGTAGCATTCTTTTATTTACTGTGATATTTGTATAGAACAGAAATAGAATGGGCAGGGATAGATAGAATGGTAGTAATGAAAGTGGTAAAAATTTTCGATGGTGATGATTGTTGTTGTATTCTGAATAAGAGAAGTAGGAGAGACAGTCAAGGTGACTGTAGGAAATGGTGATTGTGTGTTGGGTCTCGAAGTGAATGGCAGTTGGAGCAAGAGATTGTTATGGACTTAATCAAGGAAGAAAACCTGGTTTTTGATCTCGTTGGAAAAAGAATCAGTAGGTTATAGTAGCAATTGCAGCTGAAAAGTTTGAAGAGGTCATAACCGAAATAAAACAGAAATATAATGGGTAGATTAATGGTTAGCAACAATAGTTAGTGATTGTTTTGAGTTGGTGATGACTCGAGCTAGAGCTATGTATCTCCTAGGTGCATGTATATAATTTAATTTGTGATAAAGCAAAACAATAATGCATAATATTAAATTTAATTTAGTTCACTGATTTTCAATTTGTGTGATGTAGGTGATTCCCAAAAGTGAAGAGAATGACAGAAGTCTCCAAAAGGCTTTTTGAGTTTTGTCTTGATTCCCCTTGTTTTCCAGTATATGTATCACCTCAAATATATTCTCATAATCATAGTAGATAATGATAGGTATATATAATATTGCAAGTGAAAGGAAATTATGTGATCAAGTGTAATAGTTAATCGTGTTTTAAAAGTGTGATAGATAGTGTGCATTTATCCGAATGTATATAATAATCAATGTAAAGATGCTTAAACGAATATAGTGACTCTTCATAATTCATATTCATAATTCAATCACTAACAGTATATGATTAGGTAGCAGCCATAACCTTGTATCATTCTATCAACAGCTTATAATAATATTAATAATAATACTACTGATTATAATAATACTAATATTATTACTGATAGTAATAATAATGCTATAGAAATTCATATATTTCAAACTTCATATCTATAAGATATCTATTAAATTAGTACAAACAATAATATTAATATTAATATAAATAATAGTGAGAGTAATAATAATAATATTGATATAATACTATATCTAAATTTGTATTTATATATTATTAACTAAGTAATATTTAATAATCATCCAATATATTATATAATAACTTTTATTGAATATTTATTATTTATAAATTTTATATATCATGATATACATATAATAATAATTATGCTTATAACTTATATTTTATGTATATATATATATATATATATATATATATATATATATATATATATATCTATATATTCATTTTTTTTTACACTTACTTATCTTGCATCCTATTTTAAATATTTAATTCAAATGTTAAATTATATATATATATATATATATATATATATATATATATATATATATATATATATATATATATATATATATATTATATAGTTTCAATATATTATATATATACTTACATTTATATACATATATGTATACATATTTATTTACAAACAATTGTTCGTGAATCGTCGGGAATAGTCAAAGGTCAGATGATTTCATAAAATAGTTCAAGCATTTTAGGACTCAACATTACATACTTTGCTTATCATATCGAAATCATATTAAGATTAAGTTTAAATTTAGTCAGAGATTCCCGGGTCATCACAACCCATACTGGAACCATCCTCCTCATCCGTAATTTTCTTATTTTATATTTTTGTTTATTTTATTGTAATGTTACTAATTCTTAATTTTCTTATTTCTTATTTTATTATTTTAATAGCTTTTATAATTTTCTAACTTTATTAGATTTTAATAATTTTTGAATGTGGTGTGAAAACCCAACTTCAAAAATATGTATATATGTGTTTGTAGTTTATCTCATGTACAAAACAGGGTAAAACAGCGCATTTTCAAAGACTGGCATTAAGTTCAGCAAAAGCTATTAATTTTGACGACAAAACGAAAAACAAATGTGATGTACCAACAGACGGAATGAACAAATGATGTGCACAATTTATCATTCAGCAAACAAACGCCAATATGTTTGGAAACTTTGGTAAAATTTAATCATTTTTCTACGTTAATCACCCTCAATAATTTAAATTGTTACTGATTTCTTGCAAACGATGGCATTGCAAGATCTTAAGTGTGGGAAGGGGTTAAATTCTTTCGGATTTTTAAAATTGTTAACTTAAACACTTGGTTACCATTAAAAATACTAGTAACGTAGTAGTTGTATTAGAATCTAGTGCTCTCTGATAACAAAGAACAGCCCTAGTCTTATATACTGACTACCCACTTCTAGTAAAATTTTTCAAAATTTTCAATTAAATGAACTCAAAATCATGTTTATACATATTTATGAACGATAAAACTAGGTGTTAACACCGAAATTATTGTTACCTCGGAAAAGACATAAATTGAGAAACAAACCAAAATGTTAGAATTCATTTAAAATGGAATAGAGGACAATAAAAAGGCAAATAAAAGAAAATAAAAGTCAAGTGTGGGAAAATTTACCAAGTTATCTTAAACATATGTCACATATTTCTGTAACAAATAATTGAAGATACTTTTGCTTTGGACTAAACTAAACAGTTTTACCCGATTTACTGTAAGAAAGATGGATCTACACGATGAATCAATTCCATCACTTAAAGGAAGTAAAGTCTTCCGAAAAATAAACGCGCTTCTTGATTTAGGTCATGAAGTTGTCGTCCAGACCAGCTGTAGGTTGACGAAAAATCTAGAAAAGTCATCACTAAAATCAGCAGGAAATCCACGGACCTCAGCATCAAACAGTGTAACATCCCGCACTTTTCCGTTAAATTATTTTTTAACGCCGTCTTTTTTTTTTTAATAATACCCTTCGTATCTATATTCGTATCCTTTGTTAAGTAACGTTTTAAAAATTCTCGTTATCGGATTGTAATATCTCCCGTACTCCCGTGTAACTTAAAATAATTCGTTCGGTTATTTCTCGCACCCGATTCAAAGTTGAGGGACCAAACTCGCCAAAGGATCAAACCTTTGACTAGGTCAAAGGGTCAACTCTCCCTTTCATCCATTCATTTCACCTCCTCTTTCTTTTTACTACTTTCAAATCCTCTCAACATTCAACCACAAATTCATCATCTAAATCCGGATTAGGGAGCTAGCAACAAAACAAAATACATATTCGTGATCCCCTCTTCATCCTCTTCGATTTGATACCAACTTCATCACTTTTGGGTAACATTTCTAAAACACTAGATTTCTTTAAATTCGTGTTCTTGACTTAAAAGTGTGTTCATTAGTGTCTATGGCTCATTGTGATGTCGTGTATGTAATTTGTATGCTCGATTTGTTGTTTTTGGTGTAACTAGTTCATTATGAAAATTGCTTGCTAAATCTTTGATTTTGGATGATCAAATGTTGTTAGATTGTTAAAGTGCATGTTTTAAAAGTGTTACTAGCATCATTAGCTTCGTGTTGATGTATAGGTTGATTAAGGAAACTTCATTAACATGATTATTGTTTTTGTGATGCTTGACTAGGGTTTGATAAGCTTTAGATAAACTTTTGATGCGTTGAATGCTTGTTAACGTTATTGATAAGTGTTTAGTTGTATTACATGCTTCATTACCTTCGAAACGGCATATCATATGTATAAATTGGATTCCCGAGTCTTGAATTGCAAATTGATGAACTTGAAACTTGAAATGAACCTTTATTGATCACTTGACAGGATTTCGATTATTGTATATGATGTTTTTGCTTGATGAAAAGTGCTTAGATGTGTTCCTTGTTGAAAGAGCTTTCCGATGATATAAAATACTTGTTCTAATTGTTAGCGGATCATAAAATGTGATTGTTTGATATTTGGTTCGTGCACTTAGAAAATGCAGCAAACAGGGCCTGGAAACCAACCAGGACGCCGTCCAAAAACTCAGGACGCCGTCCCACATTTAAAACCAGGACGCCGTCCAAAAACTCAGGACGCCGTCCCACATTTAAAACCTGGACGCCGTCTAGGAACTCAGGACGCCGTCCCACTCTTCAAAACAGGACGCCGTCCAGATATCTGGGACGCCGTCCCAATAGCCTAAAACTGGCTGTTTGCTTAGCCATTTGACGAAAAATGTTTGGGATGTCCTAGACCTCCATTTCACATGATAATTGTTCTAACATGCTTATATATGATTAAAAACCTTAGAAAAATAGTTCGAGACCCGACCCGAACATGTTGACTTTTCCGTTGACCTTGACCCGACCAAGTTTGACTTTTTGTCAAACTTAATCAAATACTTATGCAATCCTTCTAATATGATTCTTTACTAGTATCTTGCATGAAACTTGACAATTTGATTCACATGCTACTTAATCGAGTCGTAACGAGCCATAGGACTAATTGAACAACTTTGACCGATCGTGTTTACCGTTATTTGATACAACCTATATGTTTAGGTCAAGACTAGCTTTGTCTTCGCACGCGTTTACTTGTTGAAGTACTTTATTAACTCTTGCACTCGAGGTGAGATCATAGTCCCACCTTTTCAACAACTTTTATACTTTTAAATCGTGGGCTGAGAAAACATATACTTTGTTACATCTTGTACTACTTACTTTTATGTTTTGAACATAAGTGTGAAAAAAAACATTCCACGTGCGAGTTAGAACAAAAATGCCTCAATTCGATTATCATTAGTTACACTTGCAGGGTGTAAGCGAGAACTTATATTGTGTGGCCATACGGGTTTAACAAACCCTCATTCGGACGGTTCGCTACCGTTATGCGGATGAAATATATTTTTGTGTTTTAGTGCGGGTTCTAGCACTGTGTGATGGGGTAACGTTAGTTAAGTTTTGATAATTGAGTGCTCGCGTATAACAACACTTTTGGAATGCAAATGATTTGGATAATCTACGTTATGGAAATACAAAATCTTGTGGTTCAAAAACAACGTTTAATACTTACTTAAACCTATGATTTCACCAACGTTTTCGTTGACAGATTTCTATGTTTTTCTCAGGTCTTGCACGATATGTGATACATGCTTCCGCTCACTATTTGATACTTGCATTGGATGTCGAGTATACATGCATTACTTGGAGCGTCTTTTGACTTTATTTTAAACCGTGTCGCCTAGATTTCAAATGTACTTATAACCTTGTAACTTAACTTTTGGTTGAACAATTCTTGCAAACTTTGGAAACAACCTTTATGTTGAAATGAAGGCGACATATTTTGGTCAAACTTTGTCTTAAAGACTTATGACCATGCAATGGGACCTACGTAGACGACGCCGTCACTTGACGATTTGTCGGGGTCGCTACAGATGGTATCAGAGCCTTGGTTGTAGGGATTTAGAGTTCATTTGTGTCCACCCCGAGTCATAGGGTACATAGGTGAATCTAGACTACAACCGGCATATAGACTGGAGTAGGAATTACTTGACTATTTGTGCATCTATACTCGAACTCTTCTATCATATCTAACTCGTATTCGATCTTGATCTTACGTTGATAAATTTTGTTGACGCGCCACCTTGACTTTATGAGGTAATGTTAAATGCACATGAGAATCAGGGTAATATAATTTCCGGGATTATATTACGGTGATTCATATGGACATTCCGACATTATGACATAAAGAATTTAAGGCGAGTCAAGGAAAATTTTCTCTAACATCATCATTCCCTATCATGATTAGTATTATTGAGAATACTAATCAACGATATTCTTGGGTCTTGAAGGAACAATGCCTCCCCGTCGCGGGCCACGTAATGAAACTTCCGAACAAGCTTTTCAACGCATGATAGCCACCGCCATAGGTGCGGCTATGGCTAGTATCTCCTCCGACATCAATAACAACCACAACCACAACAACCATGGAGTCGGTAATTCAAACGAGGGTTGCTCCTACAAAACTTTCATGGGGTGCAAACCTCACACCTTCGATGGGACCGGAGGACCGGTTGTGCTCACCCGATGGTTTGAGCAAACAGAAGCCGTTTTTAGCATAAGCGGTTGTCGGGACCAAGACAAAGTCAAATATTCCACCCACACTTTTGCCGGTATCGCCCTCACATGGTGGAATACGTATGTGCTGTCGGTGGGTATCGATGAAGCTCACACTCTCTCATGGGCCGACTTAAAGAAAAAGATGATCACCGAATACTTCCCGCGCGAAGAGACCCGTAAGCTCGAACACGAACTAAGAACTTTAAAAGCGGTCGGGAATGACCTAAAGGCATATAATCAACGATTTTCTGAGCTATCCTTGATGTGCCCAAACCTCGTGACCCCCGAACCTCTAAGGGTTGAACTTTACATGGATGGTCTTCCCAAGAGCATCAAACAAGGAGTAATGTCATCCAAACCCAGTAATCACCAAGAGGCCCTGAATATGGCCCGTCAATTGATCGAAACGGTAGACGAGATTGAAGTGCCGGCACCTAAAGCCGAGGATGAGTCGGGTGACAACAAAAGAAAATGGGAAGCCCCCCAATCGAGTAACTACAACAACAACTTTTCCAAGGAACCTCTCACCCCCGTCGGCAAGAAAAGTTATGCCGGGACACGACCTTTTTGCAACAAATGCCACAAGCATCATTTTGGTGAATGTGGCAAGCTAATTTGCCATCGGTGCCAAGGTAGTGGTCATATTGCCAAGTATTGTGGAAGTACTGCCCCCGTCACTCAAAAGGGGCCCGACGCACCAAAGCCGAGTATTTGCTACAAATGTGGCCAATCGGGTCATTTTAGGAATGAATGCCCAAAGAATAAAGCAAAAACCAACGCGCGCCGTTGAACTTACAACATCGACACCTAGGATGCCCGAGACGATGATGGACTAGTCACGGGTACGTTTCTTCACAACAAACCGTATATTTCATACTTATTCGATTCGAGTACCGTTAGACGTTTTATAACCAAGGATTTGACTCGTGCTCTTTAGATTCCACCTCTTTCCCCCAGATACTACTTAGACGATTTAAGTGACCGACGGAATATATTGTGTGCCTATAGATTTTATCGAAGGATATGCGTTAAGAAATTGGACTCGACACCTATAGAACTAAGGAACTCAAAACCTATTCATTAAGGAGAAATTGTTGCCCTACATTTATGTATAGATTATTGTGAACTAAGTAACTTTCGGTTGGAAACCAATACTCTCTTCCTCGTATCCATTACCTCATGATTATTTGCGTGGATCCCGTGTATTCCAAATCGACCTCCGTTCTGGTTATCATCAATTGGGGGTTAAGGGAGACGATGTCTCCTAAGCCATTTTCCGAGCTCGCAACGTTAGTTGTAAATCCCTCTTAGTACCGTTTGATTTATTTAGGACTCCGTCCGTATTCATGAACCTCCTAAACCACGTATGCAACTTATCTAGACAAATCTGTTATCATATTTATAGATGACATCTTAACTTATTCAAGTAAAGAAGGCAAACGAACAACATCATCATCTTACGCTCGAACTTTGAGAAAAGAGCAACTCTATACCAAATTCTCCGAGTGAGAATTTCTGTTAAACGAAGTCAAATTTTCTAGACCATGATGTTAATGGTCAAGGCATTACAATCAGTCTCGAAATCAAGCCACACGTAATCATGAAACTCTCTCAACTCAGACTTGTATTCGTAAAATCTTAGATCTCGCCTGTTATCACCGAAGATTCATTTCTGACTTTTCTCGTGTTACCCGACTTTTAAACTCGTTAACTCACTAAGGGAAAACTTTAAACCTCTCCGTGTTCGAACCTTGAGCGTGATTCTTCACACCAACCTTCCTAGCTAAATTCGTATAGCACTAGATGGAACTCAAACATGGAAATATTTCTACTTGAACGCCGAAAGGCATACTCTCTCGACTCGAAATCAACGAAACTGAAATTCGTTATTTTGCACGAAGAATTCGAATACTAAATTGTGGATCCGATCAATTTTCTCGTCATCACGTACCACACTACATACCTATGTTATTTCACCGTTACCGTCTGATATTACTGGAATTTAAGATAACACACAATCCAACGATACATCACTCTTATTTGACATAACGTCCTTGTGTTTCTGATAATCGGCCAACTACTATTCAACCCCGAACTATACAATTACGTGTACTATCTTGTTTCTCTTCCAGACTTCAATTTTCGACAACTAGAGGCGCGTTATGGCAACCTCGAGATGCAAGCTCATCCTATTCTAAGTCCTCATTTCACTCCTATCTTTATCGCTCGCATTTTCGTTTAAAGAAACTCCTTGTAACATTCCTCCATGGATAGAGAAGTTCCTCATATTACATTAGTATTCGCCACGAGGGTGAATAGTCCTAACGAACATTTTTCGAACCCTAACTGACTTGTTCAAACATATCTTAAGAGATTCTACACCAACACGGTGTATCTTCGTCATTTATTCTGTATCGAAATACTCGTTTCACTTCTAGTGTTACAAGAAACCTTGGGAACCCGCTTAGACACATGTACCGCGTATCTCCCACAACCGACGAACCGAGCAAACGTACGATTCAATCTTGGAAAGACATGTTACAGACTGGTATTGTCACCTTCAGTAGTTCCTCTTACAACGACAGCTATCACTCGTATATTAACGCAGCACTTTCCGAAACCCTATATGACCGCTAATGTCATACCCCTGTTCATTTAACCAAAGCATCAACCACCGAAATCTGAACTCCATCAAGAAACAACAATTGAGATCATTCAAGTCCGAGAAGGGCTCGAGACAACCCATTGTCGCCAGAAGAGTTATGCCGAACTTAGATGAAAACCCCACCAAGCCCAGTGTGTGACCGCGTAGTATTGAGAAACCGCACTTTGGAAAGGTGTAATTCATTTCGGGAAATCGAGGAAGGTTATATCCGCAATATTGAACCTTTTGAAACCCTGGGGCGTATTGGAGCCGCTTCCTACCATTTAGAACTGCCGACTCAATTAAGTTTCCGTTTACCTTACATTTCGTGTAACAAACTTAGAAACGTGTCCTGCGGAACAGGAACTTGCAATCCTTCTAGATGCACCAGCTATTGATGACAAACTTCTCTTCATAGGAAAACCAGTTGAAACCGGGGATCGTAAAACCAAACCCAAATACAACGTAAAACCCTGACTATCCAAACTCATGAGAACACTCAAGGACGTACTTTCACTTATTCATAGCATTGACAACGTAAAGTCTCGAGTAAGAGATATCGACTATTACTTCCATCTAAATTTCGGGACGAAATTTCTTTTGAGATGTGGATAATGTAACATCCCGCACTTTTCCGTTAAATTATTTTTTAACGCCGTCTTTTTTTTTTTTAATAATACCCTTCGTATCTATATTCGTATCCTTTGTTAAGTAACGTTTTAAAAATTCTCGTTATCGGATTGTAATATCTCCCGTACTCCCGTGTAACTTAAAATAATTCGTTCGGTTATTTCTCGCACCCGATTCAAAGTTGAGGGACCAAACTCGCCAAAGGATCAAACCTTTGACTAGGTCAAAGGGTCAACTCTCCCCTTCATCCATTCATTTCACCTCCTCTTTCTTTTTACTACTTTCAAATCCTCTCAACATTCAACCACAAATTCATCATCTAAATCCGGATTAGGGAGCTAGCAACAAAACAAAATACATATTCGTGATCCCCTCTTCATCCTCTTCGATTTGATACCAACTTCATCACTTTTGGGTAACATTTCTAAAACACTAGATTTCTTTAAATTCGTGTTCTTGACTTAAAAGTGTGTTCATTAGTGTCTATGGCTCATTGTGATGTCGTGTATGTAATTTGTATGCTCGATTTGTTGTTTTTGGTGTAACTAGTTCATTATGAAAATTGCTTGCTAAATCTTTGATTTTGGATGATCAAATGTTGTTAGATTGTTAAAGTGCATGTTTTAAAAGTGTTACTAGCATCATTAGCTTCGTGTTGATGTATAGGTTGATTAAGGAAACTTCATTAACATGATTATTGTTTTTGTGATGCTTGACTAGGGTTTGATAAGCTTTAGATAAACTTTTGATGCGTTGAATGCTTGTTAACGTTATTGATAAGTGTTTAGTTGTATTACATGCTTCATTACCTTCGAAACGGCATATCATATGTATAAATTGGATTCCCGAGTCTTGAATTGCAAATTGATGAACTTGAAACTTGAAATGAACCTTTATTGATCACTTGACAGGATTTCGATTATTGTATATGATGTTTTTGCTTGATGAAAAGTGCTTAGATGTGTTCCTTGTTGAAAGAGCTTTCCGATGATATAAAATACTTGTTCTAATTGTTAGCGGATCATAAAATGTGATTGTTTGATATTTGGTTCGTGCACTTAGAAAATGCAGCAAACAGGGCCTGGAAACCAACCAGGACGCCGTCCAAAAACTCAGGACGCCGTCCCACATTTAAAACCAGGACGCCGTCCAAAAACTCAGGACGCCGTCCCACATTTAAAACCTGGACGCCGTCTAGGAACTCAGGACGCCGTCCCACTCTTCAAAACAGGACGCCGTCCAGATATCTGGGACGCCGTCCCAATAGCCTAAAACTGGCTGTTTGCTTAGCCATTTGACGAAAAATGTTTGGGATGTCCTAGACCTCCATTTCACATGATAATTGTTCTAACATGCTTATATATGATTAAAAACCTTAGAAAAATAGTTCGAGACCCGACCCGAACATGTTGACTTTTCCGTTGACCTTGACCCGACCAAGTTTGACTTTTTGTCAAACTTAATCAAATACTTATGCAATCCTTCTAATATGATTCTTTACTAGTATCTTGCATGAAACTTGACAATTTGATTCACATGCTACTTAATCGAGTCGTAACGAGCCATAGGACTAATTGAACAACTTTGACCGATCGTGTTTACCGTTATTTGATACAACCTATATGTTTAGGTCAAGACTAGCTTTGTCTTCGCACGCGTTTACTTGTTGAAGTACTTTATTAACTCTTGCACTCGAGGTGAGATCATAGTCCCACCTTTTCAACAACTTTTATACTTTTAAATCGTGGGCTGAGAAAACATATACTTTGTTACATCTTGTACTACTTACTTTTATGTTTTGAACACAAGTGTGAAAACAAACATTCCACGTGCGAGTTAGAACAAAAATGCCTCAATTCGATTATCATTAGTTACACTTGCAGGGTGTAAGCGAGAACTTATATTGTGTGGCCATACGGGTTTAACAAACCCTCATTCGGACGGTTCGCTACCGTTATGCGGATGAAATATATTTTTGTGTTTTAGTGCGGGTTCTAGCACTGTGTGATGGGGTAACGTTGGTTAAGTTTTGATAATTGAGTGCTCGCGTATAACAACACTTTTGGAATGCAAATGATTTGGATAATCTACGTTATGGAAATACAAAATCTTGTGGTTCAAAAACAACGTTTAATACTTACTTAAACCTATGATTTCACCAACGTTTTCGTTGACAGATTTCTATGTTTTTCTCAGGTCTTGCACGATATGTGATACATGCTTCCGCTCACTATTTGATACTTGCATTGGATGTCGAGTATACATGCATTACTTGGAGCGTCTTTTGACTTTATTTTAAACCGTGTCGCCTAGATTTCAAATGTACTTATAACCTTGTAACTTAACTTTTGGTTGAACAATTCTTGCAAACTTTGGAAACAACCTTTATGTTGAAATGAAGGCGACATATTTTGGTCAAACTTTGTCTTAAAGACTTATGACCATGCAATGGGACCTACGTAGACGACGCCGTCACTTGACGATTTGTCGGGGTCGCTACAAACAGGGTCGCCAAGTGGTCAGACTTATCCTAACCATGAGAGGATCTGTCTTGTAAAATGGGGAGGACGCCGTGCAAATTAGCTGGATAAGACTAATGAATCAGACCCCCAGAAAGGATAATCTCCTTAAAAGATCAAAAATAAGCTTTTAAGCCTGATATTACTCAATCCTAGAGATTGACCTTAAAGATTGAGAATTACAAACTCATGAAATTCGATGATATCTAAACTCGAGCTTGAACGAGAAAATATTTTGATCAAAATTACAAACCGATTTGTTTTCTAAAAACCCATTTTCAATGCGTTCATTACCATTGAACGTAAAATCCTAGGAATTCACCTAGAATTCATTAGGTCACCTGAACCAAATCGGGTGTCAACCGTAAGAACGGTGGTTGCATAGCATGGTCAAAGACAGGACCTTGTGCCAGACCGGAAAATTATAAGGGTGAGCTTTACTATTGCTCCTACAAAGGATAGTAATTGCGTCCGACACGTTATAGACCATAATTAAAAGCATGTCAGGGGACATTGCCTTAACAGTTGCTTGTTCAACGCTTTCCTTTACAACCGGACGGTAGTTTACCGAAAGGTAATATTTGGAGCAAGTATACTGGACGTGTTGCTTTCCCAATACAAGGTTAGCAAGTGGGTGACATAAAACCACAAGTTTTGAGCTAAAATTTTCAAATCTGAAACCCACCAAACCCACAAAAATATTTTGCAAACATCGATGAAGGGTTATTCCGGAAAACTTATCTAGGGTAAAAGCTAGATTTAATTTTCAAAAGATCAAATGTTTTTATAAAGATCCAATTTCCTTAAAGGATCTAAATTTTCATAGTCATGTGGGACTGTAAACCACATCGTTACTACCATTGTTCATACCACTGTATAGAAATCACTGATGTACAAAGTGTGAAGAATAAAGAAGTGATTCTATTATATTTCAAGACTATATTGCTTGAGGACAAGCAACGCTCAAGTGTGGGAATATTTGATAATGCTAAAAATGAACATATTTTTCATAGCATTATCCCTCAAGAAAGACAAGCTTTTAGTTACAATTGTTCTATTTACAAGTAATATTCGTTTAAATAATAAAAGGTGAAGACAAAAGACAGATTCGACGAATTGAAGATGCAAACGACCAAAAAGCTCAAAAGTACAAAATACAATCAAAGTGGTTCCAATTATTGATGAGAAACGTCTCAAAATTACAAGAGTACAAGACGCGAAACGCAAAGTACAAGATATTAAATTATACGCAAGGACGTTCAAAAATCCGGAACCGGGACCAGAGTCAAATCTCAACGCTCGACGCAACGGACTAAAGATTACAAGTCAACTATGCACATGAATATAATATAATATATAATTAATTCTTAAAATTAATATATATATTATATTATATTATAAAACCGTCGGCAAGCTAGGAGCCAAGCTTGTGTGAACTGGAATCCACAGCTCCACACTCGCGGAGCTTATAAAGGCAAAAACCTCCGCACTCGCGGAGGTCAAATAGTATTACGTGGGCCTATAAAAGGCCGAGCATTCGGCCGAAATTTACACATCTTTTTCTCTTCACTCATACGTAAACTTATATATATATATATATATATATATATATATATATATATATATATATATATATATATATATATATATATATATATATATATATATATTTATATTTTAATTTTAATTTTAATTTTAATCCTAATAATAAGGGTATGTTAGCGAATGTTGTAAGGGTGTAAGTCGAAATTCTGTCCGTGTAACGCTACGCTATTTTTAATCATTGTAAGTTATGTTCAACCTTTTTAATTTAATATCTCGTAGCTAAGTTATTATTATGCTTATTTAAAACGAAGTAATCATGATGTTGGGCTAATTACTAAAATTGGGTAATTGGGCTTTGTACCATAATTGGGGTTTGGACAAAAGAACGACACTTGTGAAAATTAGACTATGGGCTATTAATGGGCTTTATATTTGTTTAACTAAATGATAGTTTGTTAATTTTAATATAAAGATTTACAATTGAAAGTCCCTATAAATAACCATATACACTCAATCGGACACGATGGGCGGGATATTTATATGTACGAATAATCGTTCATTTAACCGGACACGGGAATGGATTAATA
Source organism: Rutidosis leptorrhynchoides (assembly GCF_046630445.1). NCBI lineage: Eukaryota > Viridiplantae > Streptophyta > Magnoliopsida > Asterales > Asteraceae > Rutidosis > Rutidosis leptorrhynchoides. Next base: position 679,657,246 of record NC_092335.1, on the reverse strand, counting down.
GTCTATGGAATTATTAAAACAGGGGTGAAATTATGTACAAGGACACTTGGCATAATTGATTACAAAGTATTAAAATCTTGGGTTACACGCAGTCGATATCCTGGTGTAATTATTAAACAAAGTATTAAGACCTTGTTAAAGTTTAAGTCCCCAATTAGTTGGAATATTTGACTTCGGGTATAAGGATAATTTGACGAGGACACTCGCACTTTATATTTATGACTGATGGACTGTTATGGACAAAAACCAGACGGACATATTAAATAATCCAGGACAAAGGACAATTAACCCATGGGAATAAACTAAAATCAACACGTCACACATCATGATTACGGAAGTTTAAATAAGCATAATTCCTTTATTTTCATATTTAATTGCACTTCTAATTATTGCACTTTTATTTATTGTCATTGTATTTAATTTCACTTTTAATTATCGCACTTTTTAATTATCGCAATTTTATTTCATCGCACTTTTATTTATTGCAATTTCATTATCATTATTTACTTTACGCTTTAAATTAAGTCTTTTATTTATTTAATATTTTACATTAGGTTTTAACTGCGACTAAAGTTTTAAAATCGACAAACCGGTCATTAAACGGTAAAAACCCCCCTTTATAATAATAATATTACTTATATATATTTGTATTTTTATAAATTAAAACTAATATAGTGTTAAGCTTTGTTTAAAAGATTCCCTGTGGAACGAACTGGACTTACTAAAAACTACACTACTGTACGTTTAGGTACACTGCCTATAAGTGTTGTAGCAAGGTTTAGGTATATCCATTCTATAAATAAATAAATATCTTGTGTAAAATTGTATCGTATTTAATAGTATTTCCTAGTAAAATATACACTATTTCATATACGCCTCTACGCACATCAAGCATATTATATTATGTCGATTATATGTTATTGATTACGCTAGTAGCGGTTTGTTGGAGATTATTAGCTTTGTATTTGAGATGGTATGCTAATTGTATTGCTAGCGTGTATGCGGTATATGTGTAAATGATTGCAAGTAGGTATGTTATATATATGGGTATAATTATTGCATTCACTAAGCTTTGCTTACCCTCTCGTTGTTTATCTTTTTATAGGCTCCGGCGTTGACAAGGGTAAGGGCCTTCGATTGGATTAGAGATCCCGCTTGTTGTTTAGGGGAAGCTTTTGAGATGTGATAGCATTTGGAGTTTGACCGAGATATGGGTAGTTTAACCCCAAACACCATGCTTTTAGTGTCGTTTAGAATTTAAACTAGTGCGGTCGAAACTCGAACTTTTGTATGAAACTCATAAAACGGCCGATGTGGGCCCCGTTTTGTAAAACTCATTTTATTATTGAATCGTGTGAGTTTTAACCATTATAACATATTGTGAAAAGCGTTTTGTCTAAATATGTCGGGAAGTGGGAGATCTTTAATTGATAATTGACGAAATTGGACAGAACTGAATGTGGGCCTATGCGCATAGCGCACCCTGAGGTGTGCGCGTGGCGCACTCCACTGTATATAAAAAAAAAAATTATTACACGTGTTCGATTGTATATTGGGTTGGGTTGTTACATTTTACAGACACATTGATGTAGTTAACTTGATCGGATTTAATGAACAACGTATATTCTCTCACCATCATCTTCCAATTATGATCACAACTACTATTTTTCTTGTCACAAAAGCCTACATAGAACGTTTTATTGAGACGTGTATTTCGCATACATATATAACGTAATTAATCTCGTAAAGTGAACTCATATTTGAATTTGAATAATAATATAATACTCCGTAATAATTAATGAGAGTGAATTTTTTTCCCGAAAAATATGAAATAAATAAATAAGTAGATTTAATTTAATTGGTCATTAATTAGATTACTGACATCACCTTAAAGGCTTATATTTTTTCTTTTCTTCTTAATTTTTTCTTAACAAATTAATTAGCCTAATAATGACATCATCATTATAGGATTTTAATAGAAACTATAGATTTTATAAATATATAAGGTATCACTATCGTGTGCCTATATATGTATTAAATAAAAAGATTAAAAAGAACAAAACAATGTAAGGAATTGAGAGAACTAAATATCAACTAACCGATTAACTAATAACTAACGAAAAACTACTAATAGCAAACTTTTAGAAAATAAAAATAAGTGGAAAAAGAAAAAAATCCTTTTCTTTTTTAATTAAACGTAATTAGGATTTATGATTTATGATCCCATGTCAACTAACCCGATTTGTAGATAACCCGAAATCAAATAATTGCAGGTGAACCTCTGTAGCTAAGATTCAAACTCATGACCCCAACTTTAAAAGAGTAAACCTTTAACCACTCTATCACCAACCACACTTAAACCAAACAAATTTATAAAAGTTTATTTCAATGTCACTAAAGATAACCGATAAACATAATTTCAACATCTATACTTTAACCATGAAAATAAAAAAAATTCAAATATTATCATCCAATCCAAATCATATTTGTTCTTTTTTCATACTAAAAGAGCGGAAGCTTACAAACAGTACAGTTCGATTTGATGATGTGTGACGATCGCTCCAAATCCATATGGACGAACACGTCATTCATCGATTTCATTGCGAGGTATTTGACATCTATATGATACGTTTTGTAAACATTGCATTCTTTTGAAAAGGCTCACCATAAATGAATATTTAAATCAAAGGTTTTCGATATCTGATGATTTCTACATATAGACAATCACCGTAAATAATAGTTTACAATAGTACTTCCGTTGACAATGCAGTCAAAATAAGATACATGGTGATGATTTGGTGAATGCAACATTTCCTTAAAAAATATGCCATGTAAGACTCCATGCACATAGCTTGTCTAACATATAAGCAAACAGCAGAAGACTTCTAGGGAACCTGAGAATAAACATGCTAACAAGTGTCAACACAAAGGTTGGTGAGTTCATAGTTTTAATGTTTTGCATAATCTATACATAAAGGTAGATCACAAGATTTCAGTTGTTTCATCCAGAAATGTTTATCAAAATATTCTACGAGATTGAGCACCATGGTAACTAAGCTTTAACGTTATAATAAGTACCCCTGTTTTAACATACATGCAACCAACATGTACAATACATGCAATTCAACGTGTACTAAACTCAAATAGCATACGTCTGTTTTAATAGTACAGGCTAGGGTTTCTATACCTGGAACAGACGGGGATGTCAAGCCCTATGGATCCATATATAACTACTCGCGCCCACCAGTTCTTATAACCGGCAGTTACTAGTTACCAAAGCTAAGGGATTTTCGGTTCAAACTCGGTGTAGAATTTAGTATGTACTTGTATCCATTGCGTTTAAAATAAAGTGCATGTATTCTCAGCCCAAAAATATAGATTGCAAAAGCAATTAAAAAAGGAGCAAATGAAACTCACATTAGCTGCATATAAAGTCGTTCACCAAAATGTTACCGAAACTCGGATTACCAAATAACTGTAGATCTCAACCTAGAGAACATATGTTGGTCAATAAATGTCTATTAAGCTAGGTCAGGTCATAGTGTATCACAATCCTAATGCTAGAGATCGACATACAAAAGTTATCCAAAGTTGTTTCAAAAAGTCAATTTTGACAATAGTTTAACAAAACGAGATGTGCCTTATATAAGATTTCATTTACTCGGCTGGTAATATTTAAAAATCCATTTTATCAATCTTGTAAACAAGTTGTTTAAATCTTAATTGCAGATTCAAAAGCAATTTCAATTAACGTCAATCATAATTCAGTTGATCATATCTTTTAATCCATTCATCGAAACTATTCGATATCTAAATGAAAAGTTATTGATTTTTCGCCAGCTTTCCAAAAACATGCATATCATATACCTTTTATCAGTAATATATGTATTTACTTCGTGATTCATCATAACAGTTTAACTACGAAATTTAGCATACAAGCATGTATAAATATATATACTCGAGCACCAGACATGGATACATAATTAATATATAAAAGATAAAATATGAGTGCTTACGTATTACTATTGAGATTCAATATTGTAGGAAAGTATGTAGACGTAACGGAGATGATAAACACTAGGTTTGACTTGCGAATATTACCCATAACCTCCATAATTATAACCCATAATTTCCTTAGCTCTATCCCGCTCGAAACCCATTTTGAAAGTGACACGCTCATGACCTCGTCGTAGTATTTTATGTACTAATACTACTAATAATAATAGGATTAATAATAATAATAATAATAATAATAATAATAATAATAATAATAATAATAATAATAATAATAATAATAATAACTTAAATAATACGGAGTAAAATAAATAATGAAATAAACTGGAACTAGATCGAGCTTATTTATACTACTTGGCCTGAAACAGTACCCCATGCGATCGCATGGGGTTTACACTATATAGCCATGCGATCGCATGGCATGAATTTCCAGCTCACATATTTTTGTCCTAACGTTTGTCGACATATTTATTTATAATATATATAATATATTTAATTTAAATAATTAATTATATATTATATTAAATTCACGTGCATAGTTGACTTGTAATTTTTGTTCCGATAAGTCGTACGTTGTCACTCGACTTATATCCCGGTTCCGGTTTTTCGAACGTCCTTTCGTACACTAAGAAAACTGGCACTTTACCTTTCGTGACTCGTACCTTTGTCAAAATATAGATTTAAATTATTCAAAAACTATACCACTTGAGATATAACTTATACAATTGAGTGTTTTGGTCATTTACTTCTATAAATCATCGTCTCGCTATTTGTTAATATATATATAATATATACATTTTCATTTTGAAATAGTGTTTTACTGTAGCAAATAGTTATTTTCGAAAACAATGTAACTTTTCGGGTATTGTAGCAATTCGAAAATACTGTAGCAAATTAGTGTTTTACTGGTTCATTTTAAACGTTTTAGTTAACTTATCTAAATATTAATCGAATCAATAATCGAATGTTAATATCGTTTACTAAATAACTTGAAATCATATATATATATATATATATATATATATATATATATATATATATATATATATATATATATATATATATATATATATATATATGCACATTAAGTTATATATATATTGTTCGTGAATCTTCGAGAACAGTCAAAGAATAATTGATTACATGAATATAGTTCCAAAACTTTGAGACTCAACATTACAGACTTTCCTTATCGTGTCGAAAACATTAAATCATTTAAAGATAAAGTTTAAATTTGGTTAGAAATTTCCGGGTCATCAGATGATGTCATGCTTACGTCATTATTTTTCATTTTTCTACGGTTTGAGTTATAAAACGCAATCATTTCGCGCACTAACTCGCGGACCAATCCCCCTTCATTACAACTAAATTCAAGAATGGTGTGTAAATGCTGGTATATTAGCAAATCAAATGTCTTAACTATCATTTAAGAACTGTGTACACGTCTGATCGAGTGCGCGTGTGCCGATGTTCACAGAGGCGAAAATGGTATGGGGCAGGGGGCGGGCGCCCCCAGTGGATTTTTTTTTTCAGTGTAAAAATTTTGGGTTTTTCGACTTTGCCCCCGGTGAATTTTTGTAAAAATTTTGGGTTTTTCGACTTTGCCCCCGGTGAATTTTTTTTTTTTTGCCCCCAAACCTACATATTTTGCCCCAAAACCTTCAAATTTTGCGCCAAATTCTCTAACTTTTGCCCCAAAATCTTCAAATTTTGTCCAAAAAAATTGCTACTGTTTAAAAAAAAAAAAATTGACCCCGGTAAAAAAAATCCTAGTTTCGCTTCTGGATGTTCATACATGTATATGCAAGTCAGTGACATCAAGTAAACTGTAAACACTTAGTAGACTTCAATAATATACTATTTATATTCGAACATTAGGACAATATAGCTAGCTAGGTTGTACAACTTACTAGAAAACATCTATAGATGAAAGAAAATAATGGATCAAACATTTCTGTCAACGACCAAAATCTAGCCATTAATTATTTATCACAAATTTCTTTTAATCCATAGGTCCTGCAAAAGACACGAGTTCAAAACGGTTAACATATTCCGGCGTATCATGAATAACATAGACCAAATACTTCGAAAATATGTGACTATTCTTATCTAATCTGGCTTTAATGCTCATGTTAAAATGTGTTACGCCATCAATTTTGGTCACACCTTCTACCACATTATTAAATATTAGTAAAGTCCCTGCATACGAGTTGTGTGTATTAACTGCAAACTCCGCGCATCCCCTCACTTCGGGGTCGTTTGGATTTACTATAGGAGTCCAATCCGTATTGCTACGTAGAGCTCGGGATACGTCCCAAAAAATGGAGCCGCAAAAGAAAATGAATAAAATTGTATAAATACGAGTTTGAAGATGTGAGCTCATTTTATGTGTATATGACCTATGAAGAAAAATGGGGATGTGAAGTATTGATTTAAAAGCTTCAAGGGGTTTTAGTTGGAATTTATAGCACTAAATTCACATGAAAGCAACGGTAGAATTGGTTGTATAAAACATGTGAGATATGATGACATGTTATTTTTACTTGGTTCAATACACTAGATTCACATGAAAACAATGATATCATTGGTTGCAGAAAACATGTGAGATACAAGCCATACTTTAGTAAATAAACATGATATTTGATGTGTTGTCACTAAAAGACAAAAAATCTTTTTTTACGCTTTCATTATTTTTGACTCTTTAACACATGAATAATTTGACGTGTTTTTAACATTTTTAAGTGTTACAAAGTTGAAAACGTAAAAAAATACGGTGTCAAAAATTTTAATTATTATTGAATTTTCCGTTTTAACACTTTTAGTTGTCAAAAAACTTTGTAACACAGTGTCAAAAACATCTCACATATGAGTCAAAAATAATTTATGGGTATTTTTTTTATTTTTTATTTTTTTTAGTGTGTATTCCGTATGATATACATTAGATCAAAGAAAACACGTGAGATAGATCAAAGAAAACATGTGAGATATGATGACAAATGTGTGTAAACTAATACAGTATGGAGTACTAGATCAGATAAACATGTGACATGGTATTTATATGAAGAATCAAGTCATATATAACATGTGAGATATGGTGAAACTCATGTTAAGTATCATATCATTGTAAACATGTGAGAGATGGTAAAACGGATAATGTTAGATGAGTTGAATAGCGAGTTTTGTACAACAAATAATAACATAACATTATGCATTCCGGAAGTCTATATTCTAATCGGATACGGATATCTAACATAACATTATGAAAATATTGTTGAGAAAATGAAAATCTGATGAGTCAAAAGCATGCTAGAATCTGGAGAATTAGAGTCTGAAGTTGCAGACTCTGATGTTTACTAAAGTCAACGGTTTGAGATTTCTTGATGTCAAAGCTAAGGAATATTCTGGAGATATGTTTAAAGTTTAAGAAGATTTGTTTTGATTCGGTATTATCTATAGAAGATTAACTTTAGAGTTATTTGCATATTAGTTTAGTTTTTTGAGTTTATCTTTACCTTATTTATAGCTAAGTTGTTTTGGAAACCAAATCCTTAGATTTGGTGTTTATCTGTATAAATAGGGACTCGTGTTTTACTTTGAAGATGTATCTTTTGCACGATCAACATTATCAATTGTATATTTCATTATCGTGTTCTCTCAATTCTTGCACTAATAATTCTTATTTATTGTTTAATTGAGAGTCTGGTGTTCATAGTTCAATTACTGTGAACTAATAACTGGTATCAGAGCGGGTAAGGTGTAAATCCTATTACAGTAATCTTTACAAACGATCCATACTTTTATAAATATGTCTACCAGTACCATTCCTACTCCAGTTATGGCTGGAAAAGGTGTGCCAATATTCGATGGCACAGACTTTGCAACTTGGAAATTGAAAGTCCTATGATTTTTAGGATCTATTCATGAAGAAGCTGAGCATGTTCTTACAACAGGACCCATTATTCCTGGTTCAATGATAGCTATTGTTCCTGCCACAGATACTGTTGCTGCACAACCTGTTTATTTTCGTGAAACCCCAAGAGAAAGTGGTCTGAGGCAGAAGCCATAAAATTCAAACTTGATAGCAAGATAAGGAGTATTATTGAAAATGTTGTTACTGTTCCAATTCTAAGAAAGATCAGTCATGCCCAAACTGCTAAAGCTATGTGGGATCTGTTGCTTAATGACTATGAAGGAGTCACTGTTGTTAAGACTCAAAAGAAAAAGAATTTGATTAGATGTTATGAAAATTTTGCTGCTCAGCCTAAAGAATCTTTGAGTGATCTTCATTCAAGATTTCAGGTTCTGATAAATGATCTTGAAAGTGTTAGGGTAAAGAAAACACAACAAGTGTTGTGTGAAAAGTTCATTGAACTGTTACCTTCAAACTTTGAATCTGTGATTACATCTATGGTAATCAGTGAAAAGATAGATAACTATGAGTTAAGTGAATTGTTTGGCATACTGTCAAACTTTGAGGAAACTCAACTAAAGAACAAGATTAATGCTAAGAAAACTGCTAAAGATCCAGAAGCTGGTGGTGGCTACCACAAAGAAGAATAAGCAATTGTTCTCTAGTTATTCTAGCAAGGTTGAATCTGAAAGTGATGAAACTTCTGATGATGATAGTGATTGTGATGAAGATGAGGAGATCAAAGATCTGGAAGTTCAGATGGCTCTTTTGACTCAAAAGATTGAGCAGAAAAAGTTTGGTTATAAGAAGGGTAAAGGCAAGAGTACTTTTGATCCAAAGAAAGCTAAATGCTTTAAGTGTGGTAAGTTAGGACACATAGTTGTTGACTGCTGGTCTAAGGGTGAAGGAGGTGCTAACTCCAACAAGTCTGTTGACAAAGCAAGAAAATACAAACTTAAGTACATGAAGTTAAAGAGTGAAGCAGAAAGATCTAAGAACAAAGAACAAGAGAAAACTTTGTACACAGAAGCATGTGAAGATGAAGACTCATCATCTGATGAGGAGGAGGATAAGTGTCTTATGGCTATAATTGATGGTAGTTCTAGCAAGTTTGAGGAAGATCTGAAAGCTATTGAGAAGATGGATAAAGACTCTACTTGTAATAAAGTTTCTGCTTATAAGGTACAAAACTTTGTGAACTATCTTGATAATGAAAAAGTGAGAATGTTTCAGTACTTGCTGCTTGACTTTCAATGGTGTTTAGATAATATTGATAGGTTAAGAACACAAATTTTTGATCTTAAAAATACTATCAAAGACAAAGATGCTGAAATTAAAATCTTGAAAAAATGTGAGGTAGAACTTGACACATATAAAATGGCATACACAGAAGAAACTAAAAGATTAAATACTAAGTTAGGAAGATCAATGAAAAGGTCAAAACACTACGAATCAATTTGTAAATCTTGGTGTGTATCTCCCAAAAAGAATTCTGATGCTATTGCCAAACAAATTCCAAATGATGTCAAAGCCATACTAGGTGAAAACTACATATTAGATAATAATGTGGAAGTTGATCCAAGTGTATTCAAACCTGACATTCTACCAAACATATTTGTAAAATTTGATGGTGACAAAAAGATTTTAACCAATGCTTTTGTAAGGACATTAGATCCTGTTGAACCTTCTGAGACTATAATACTTGAAAGTAAAAATTCATTAGAGTCTGAACTTTTGAAACCTTCAGACTCTAGCATTTTAGTCTCTCAAAATAATAGTGTATATTCTGACCTAGAGTCTGACACCCAAGAGTCAAGTTGCAATAACAACTCTGAATCATCCTCTGAAACTGACACTTGTCCAGATCCAAAAGTGTTAACTAAAAGAAGGTCAAAGTCAAAACAAGCTAAGACAATTCAAAAACTCAAAAAGGAAATTTCTAAGCTCAATGAAAAAATCAAGAGTCAAGAAAAATCTTCAGTTAAAAGAACATCTTGTTTTCCTAAGGAAATTAAGAAGATATGAAAGCTCAAAGTTTTTGAAAATAAAAGTGTCTTAAAATCTATTAAGAACAAGTTGATTTGGATTGGAAACAAGGCTTTTGTTTGGAGAGTGAAGAGCACTCTAACTGAACCCACTGAAAAGTGGGTTCCCCCTTAAAAACTAACCATTCTCTTTTGTTTGTGTCTTGTGTAACAGGGTAACATGTGGTATTTGGATAGTGGTTGCTCAAGACACATGACTGGATGCAAAGAGCATCTTGTAGGGTTTGTTGAAGAAAAAGGTCCTTCTGTAAGATATGGTGATAATTCAGTTGCAAAGACTATTGGTTATGGTACTGTTATAGCTGGAAGTGTTTCATTTAAGAAAGTTGCTTTAGTTGAAGGGTTGAAGCATAATCTGCTAAGTGTAAGCCAAATTGCTGATGAAGATTGTGAAATCAGAATAAGAAAGAAAGCTGGTATTATTTATGATCCCAAAGGAAGGCCAACACTTGTAGCCTGGAGATTTCAAAATGTGTATATGCTGGATCTAGATTCTGTTGATGCTTGAATTGAAACATGTCTGTACTCTCAGACTGTCCCTGAACTTAATTGGCTTTGGCACAAAAGGCTTTCTCATCTTAATTTTAAAAGTATCAATGAGCTTTCTAAAAAGAAGCTTGTAAGAGGTCTTTCACAACAATCTTTCAAGAAAGATAAACCTTGTTCTGCTTGTATTATGGGTAAACAGACCAAAACAAAGTTTCCCTCAAAAACCCTAGCTATCATTAGTGTTCCACTTCACATGCTTCACATGGATCTGTTTGGTCCAATGAACACTAGTAGTCTGGGTGGAAAAAGATATACTTTGATAATTGTTGATGAGTATTCCAGATTTACTTGGGTTATTTTCTTAGCTGCAAAAAGTGATGCTCCTGAAGAAATCATCAATTTGATCAAGAGAGAGCAGGTTCAAAAAGGTGTTCTTGTTAAACAATTGAGAAGTGATCATGGTACTGAGTTCAAGAATGTTACATTAATTGATTTTTGTGAAGAATCTGGAATTGGTCAAAAAATTTCTGCTGTTAGAACTCCTCAACAAAATGGAGTTGCTGAAAGAAGAAATAGAACTCTTATTGAAGCAACCAGAACCATGTTATGCCAATCAAATGTTGCTCTAAGGTTCTGGGCAGAGGCAGTCAACACAGCATGTTATACTCAAAATAGGTCCTTGATTGTGAAGAAACATGGCAAAACTCCCTATGAGTTATACCATAAAAAGGTGCCTACTATTCATTACTTCCATGTATTTGGGTGCAAGTGCTATCTTTTAAATCAAAGAGATCAGCTTGATAAGATGAGGCCAAAATCTGATGAAGGTGTATTTGTGGGATATTCTTCTGTTTCTAAAGCTTATAGAGTTTATAATCAGAGGAGAATGAAGATTGAAGAATCCATTAATGTTTCCTTTGATGAAAGTTCTATAGAAATGGATCAGACATCCAGCACTGGGCAATCTGCACTTGGTGAATTGTCAAATTTAATTTCTGGGAACAGTGTTCAGACTCTGGGTTAAGAAATGAATCTGCAGATAATACTCACACAGAAGAAGTTCCACAAGAAGATGAGCCTGTTGTTATTTAAGAAAGTGATCAGTCATCAAATACCACTGTGGATCCTGTTGTACCTACTAGAAAATCATCTAGAAATATAGTCTCTCCAAAGCATATTGAGGATTATATTGTGGATCCTACTGGTTTGCCTAAACCTAGTTCTTCTGCTCAGACACCTGTGTCTGATTTTGCTATAGCAACAGGCTCATCTTCTTGTGGAACTTCTTATGTGTATCTGATTTTGCTATAGCAACAGGCTCATCTTCTTGCCTAAACCTAGTTCTTCTGCTCAGACACCTGTGTCTGATTTTGCTATAGCAAATTACTGCTTCTTTTCTTGTTTTCTTTCACTAATTGAGCCCAAAGAAGTATATGAAGCATTGGCTGACAATAATTGGGTTGAGGCTATGACTGAAGAATTGACAGAATTTGAAAGAAATGATGTTTGGAAATTGGTTCCAAAGCCTGCTGATAAAACTGCAATAGGCACAAAATGGGTTTTTAGAAACAAGGTTGATAAAGATGGTATTGTAATCAGAAATAAAGCAAGGTTGGTTGCTCAAGGGTACAGACAAGAAAAAGGAATAGACTATGATGAGACTTTTGCTCCTGTTGCTAGAATTGAAGCTATTAGACTATTTCTGGCATATGCTGCTCACAAAGATTTCAAGGTGTTTCAAATGGATGTGAAGAGTGCTTTCATGAATGGTAAATTGCAAGAAGAGGTTTATGTGAAACAACCTCCTGGTTTTGTAAGTAAGAAATTTCCTAAACATGTTTACAGATTGAAGAAAGCATTGTATGGTCTGAAGCAAGCTCCCAGAGCCTGGTATGATACCTTGTCAACATTTCTTTTAGAAAAGAACTTTTTCAGAGAAGCCATTGACAAGACTTTGTTTATCAAAAAGGACAAAGGTGATGTGTTACTTGTTCAAATTTATGTTGATGACATTATTTTTGGGTCTACAAATCCACACTTAAGAAAATGATTTTCTGACATTATGTCTGAAGAGTATAGAATGAGTAATTTATGTACTTTAAACTATTTTCTTGGGTTGCAAATAAAACATAGTTCTGAAGGCATTTTTATTAACCAAAGTAACTACATTTCTGACATGTTAACTAAATTTGGTTTTAAAAATTGTTCTACTTTAAGAACTCCAATGAGTGTTTCTGAAAAGCTTGATAAAGATGAATCTGGGAAACTCACTTGTCAATCAACCTATAGAGGTATGATTGGATCTTTGCTATATTTAACTGCAAGTAGACCTGATATAATGTTTGCTACATGTCTTTGTGCACGTTACCAATCTGATCCTAGGGAGTCTCATTATAAAGTTGTGAAAAGAATTTTTAGGTACTTAAAAGGTACCCCTAACCTGGGTCTTTGGTACTCTAAAGACTCAGGGTTTGATCTAATTGGTTACACAGATGCAGACTATGCAGGTTTCAAATTAGACATAAAAAGCACTTCTAGTGGATGTCAATTACTAGGTAGAAAATTGGTCAGCTGGTCTAGTAAAAAGCAGAATTCTGTGGCCAATTTCGCAGCAGAAGCTGAATATGTTGCTGCAGGAAGTTGTTGTGCTCAGTTACTTTGGATGCAACATCAACTTTTGGATTTTGGGTTAACATTGACCAAAACTCCAATAATGTGTGACAATGAAAGTGCAATTGTTATTACTGAGAATCCAGTATTTCACTCAAGAACCAAGCATATTGAAATCAGGCATCATTTTATAAGGGATTGTGTTAAAAAGTGCAAAGTGTTTTTAAAGCATATTGGCACTAAAGATCAATTGGCAGATATTTTCACTAAAGCACTTCCTGAAGAAATGCATTTTTATCTTCTTGGACAACTTGGAATGTTAAATCCATCAACTGAAATGTTGTCCAGTGATGATACTCTCTAAACTGTTGTTGTAAAAAAAAAAAAAAAAAAAAAAAAAAAAAAATTTGAGTCTGGATTACGTCATATTCAGAGTCTGGATGACAACATGTTATTTAGAGTCTGAAAAGTTTTTTTTTACTGTAAACTTGTTTCCTTCTTTGGTCAATAAAGGTTTTCTTTATTCGGGTTTATAAAGTAAAAAGTTAAATTTTGAAGGGGGTTAATGGTAACTTTTTGAAATTTTTGTGTCAAAGGTATTTATATTTCCCCTAATTTTCTTTCTTCAAAATCTTCTTCAAATTAATCTTCAAACATAAACCCTAATCCCTCTCATTCGATCATCATCTTCTTCAAAACCTCTCTCGGTTTTCATAATTCACTCGTGTTCTTGCAAGTTTTTGATTGAAGCTAATAGCAAATACGAAGTTCATTCCTTTTGTTCTTGTTCCAACCGATAACATGATTAGGGCAAAGGAAATCAGAGGAGAGAAGGATGTGCAGGTTTCGGCTAACAATAGGGTTGCTTGTGCTACTATTCCTGCGAATTTTTCCAATGAAGGGTATGAGGATTTGGTATTGTTCATGCGAAATCATCCTTTAAATGAGGCTTTCTTCAAGACAACTATCATGTTTTCAGAGATGATAGGTGAATTTTGGTATACCTGTGTTGGAAACAGAGAAGATAGATCTATCACTAGCACTTATCGAGATGGTAACAATTCTTTAACTATTACAGAAAATCATTTAAGAATTGCTTTGAATCTTCCTGTACAGGATAACTTTGTTAGAATTGTGTCAAGGTCTGCTGTGAGATCTTGTTTTCCTATGGTTGGTCAGCCTGTAACTAATTCTTCTGTTAAGATTAATATGTTCTCTCCTAGGTGGATGTTTTTGTTATCGAATGTCATTAGAAGTTTGAGCTTCAAATGTGGTAGTCTGACTGAGGTTAATGATTATGAGGCACATCTGTTTCATGCAATAGTCACAGGAAGGTATATTGATTTTGCTCTTTTAATCTTCAATGAGCTCTTGGTTCTCACTGAAAAAACTCCAAGAGATCATAATGTGCTTTTTATCAGGTTTTTAAGTTTAATGTTTGAGTAAGCTATGACACCTGCTTTGTATGATGGACTTAAAGTGTTTTGTGTGTATGAGTATACTTTTATTCCAGAATGTAGTGTCCGAATGTTTCACAACCACATTGATGATCAAGAGGTAGCTCTTACTCCTGCTATTTTGTATTGGGTCAATCTTGGCCGTGCAGACCAACCTACAGATTCTGAGCAATCAGGGTCTGCAGGGGCATCTTCTTCAGAATCTAAGCAATCAGGGTCTGCAGGAGATTATAACAATGGTCAACCATCTTTAGAATCTGAGCAATCAGATTCTACCCCCACAAAAACTCCACCCCATGTTGTTTCCCAAACAGAGCAGGCTGAAGACATGGGTGAGGAAATCCCACCTCACTCTAACCCATCTTCACCCACTGCTGCTGAACAAATTATCCACTCAACCCACCTTATGAACCCACCAGTTCATACTGAGAATACCACCATATCTAAAACCTTAGATTCTACAGCACTTGTGGATTCACCTCAAAAATTCACTAGGAAGAGTGCTGCACGTACTGCTCCACCACCTCTGCTAGAGGTTGGTGAGAGGAGTGCTTTAACCCAACCTGAATCTGGTAGGTTAGTTAGCTTGGATACCCACATTACAGTCACTGAGAAAACCCACTCAGTTGACTTACATGAAGAAGTCTCAATCCTGGACTCAAATAACTAAATTCAATAACCTACTGAAATGACCAAGCCAACTGCTACCCCAGACTCAAGTCTACCACTACTCACTCCAAATATTCCATCCTTACACATACTTGCACAGGCTGCCAATATCACACTCATGTCACAGGGTGAGATACAGGCCTCAAAATCTTCTATGTCTAAGGATCAGCTTTCTTTACAACAGGAAGGCTGTGAGGACATACCAACCCTACCCTTATCTTCTGGCACTACTTCTCAGACTGAGGCATCAGTCACCATGGTTGGCCTACATCAGGCTTTGACCAAGTTGACTAAGGAGTTTGATGACAAGCTCTCTGGTGTGCAGTCTAAGATTAATAATTTTCACTTTAATAATAATTTTGTTTCAAAAGATGAGATGTTGGAGGTAAGGAGGTTGGTTGGAGATATGCAGGGGTTGACTAGTGTAGGTGGTTCAGGGTCTGTTACAGAAATTAATCACAGGTTGGCTGAGCTGGAGAAAAGGATGGTTGGTGTTGATGAACTAAGACAATGCTTTACTGGGTTTGCTTCTGATATTTGTTCCCTCAAAAATCAACAGACTGAAATTTGGAAGGTCATATCTTCTCTGCCTTTAGATGATCTCAAAAAGGGGGAGAAAAGAAAGAGGTCAGATGATGCAGGTACTACAGATGTAAATGTTGAGGGGGAGCAATCAAAGAGAGCTCAAATTGAGGGGGAGCATCAGGTTGAAGGGGAGAATATAACTGATAGAGGTGTTGGTGATACTCAAATGGTTGGTGGTGTTGGTGATATTCAGGGGAGTTCTAGTGCTGTTGTGGTTGATGCTATGCAAAGGACAGAGGGTGATCTAAGGGCTCAGATGAACAAGAGATTTAGATTCAGAAGATATGAAGGTGATGTTGTCAAGGTTGAGGTTGATAAATCTGAATTTGAAGGTGTAACTCTACTGTTAACAATGACACACGTACCAGATAGGAGATTAAGATTTAAAATAAATCAAATTGTTCGTTTGAGTTTTTGTGAGTGGAAAGGCATAGCTGTGTGTATCAAGGAGTATGCAGGAGATCAAGTTGTTGTGAAAGAAGTGTTGAAGAGAGTTTATATGCTGGTACATTTGGTGTTTGAAGAAGGGTTTATAAGTTTTAAGGATTATGAGGTGTTTTGTGGAATGTTTGATTTAGAGATGAAAGAAAGAAGAGCTAAGGGACATGTTGAAATGTATGCTGTCCCTGAACATTTAGAGTTTGTTGATGATAAGTATGTTGAGTATTTGGATGGTTTGATGTTTAAGACAAATGGAAATCAAAGGATATTGATTAGGGTTGATCAGTTTGAAGGGGCTGGTATTGAGATGTTGATCAGATTATTATCCAAATGTGAGACAGAGCAAACTCTTCCTTTTAGGGTTCAATTGTTGAATCACTTGTATAGCAAGCTATCCATGTTGAAGAAAATTCCTCACATGAAGAACAAGTGTAAGCTTATCGAAAAGGAGTATGCTAAGGTGGTTAATTAGGTGTACAGGTTGTTTTGACATCATCAGATAGGGGGAAATTGTTGGGAAAATGAAAATCTGATGAGTCAAAAGCATGCTAGAATCTGGAGAATTAGAGTCTGAAGTTGCAGACTCTGATGTTTACTAAAGTCAACGGTTTGAGATTTCTTGATGCCAAAGCTAAGGAATATTCTGGAGATATGTTTAAAGTTTAAGAAGATTTGTTTTGATTCGGTTTTATCTCCAGAATATTAACTTTAGAGTTATTTGCATATTAGTTTAGTTTTTGAGTTTATCTTTACCTTATTTATAGCTAAGTTGTTTTGGAAATCAAATCCTTAGATTTGATGTTTATCTGTATAAATAGGGACTCGTGTTTTACTTTGAAGATGTATCTTTTGCACGATCAACATTATCAATTGTATATTTCATTATCGTGTTCTCTCAATTCTTGCACTAATAATTCTTATTTATTGTTTAATTGAGAGTCTGGTGTTCATAGTTCAATTACTGTGAACTAATAAATATCAATCCCCTTTTATGAAAATGAGAGCTTGAAAGATGTGAAAATATATGAAAATAAGAGCTTGAAAGATGTATTTTTTTTATGAAAAAATCGTGACACATTGACCCGCCACATGTATTTTTTTTTGTCTTCATTTGATTTAACTTAAATGAATCTACTAAACCATCCAGGCATAGCCTGGGTGGCCACCAGGACTTCCAATGAAGCAAGAGGTCACGGGTTCAATTCCCTTCAAGGCAAATACCTTGGGGCGAGCTCCATTTAGTGACTGATTGACTAGAGGATGCTTTGTCCGGTAGCGGTGGAGGCCTGGCTTGCCGTTTACCCTGGGTTTATCAACTAGAGGGGAGCCATTATGGCTCGTCGCTAGGGGGGTTCCTCGTAAAAAAATAATAATAAATAAATAAAAAATGAATCTACTAGATTTCAAAATCCACTCATTCAAACGTTCTTATTTCCTATATACGAATCTAATATCAATCCTAAAAAAAAAATTAAAAAAATAAGATGCACTAAACAATATGCACAACATAAAAATAATAGCCTAAGTTGGTAATTTCTCTGGGAGATAATGGGAAAAATGGGTTTTGGTGTCAAATGGAGAAATTGGATGCTTGCTTGTTTTAAGTCGGCATCCGTTTCCGTATTAGTTAATGGATCCCTCACTTGAGAATTTAGTCTCGAAAGAGGAGTCCGACAAGGTGACCCATTGTCGCCATTTCTTTTCATTATAGCGGCGGAAGGACTTAACTTACTTAACAAAAAAGCCATTCAAAGTGGACTCTTTAAAGGTGTAGAGATCGGTTCGGACAAGGTTGCACTTTCCCATTTACAATATACGGATGACACGTTATTTCTCGGGGAATGGGGTAGACAAAACTTTAACAACCTAATGAAGTTACTTAGTTGTTTTGAGAAAGTTTCGAGTCTTAAAATCAATTATCATAAGAGTCAAATTTTTGGTATTGGTGTAAAGAAAGAAGAAGTAGAACGTATGGCTCATCGGGTTAATTGTAGAGTTGGTGAATTCCCTTGCACATACCTTGGTCTACCCATTGGGCAAAACATGAATCGGGTTGAGAGTTGGAAGCCCGTTATAGATAAATTCACCTCTAGGCTCGCGGTTTGGAAAACAAAAACGATTTCATTCGGTGGAAGGTTAATGCTAGTAAAGTCGGTCCTCAATAGTTTACCGCTATACTACTTCTCCCTCTTTCGTGCTCCTACAAGTATCCTTAAAACATTAGAGAGTAATTAGACGGAAATTTTTTTGGGGCGGGTCCGGTGAGTTTCAAAAATCACGTGGGTCAAGTGGGAAGACTCCCTTTTGCCATATGAAAAAGGGGGGCTAAATATCGGGTCTCTTATGGGGAAAAATCTTGCACTCTTGGGTAAATGGTGTTGGCGTGTCAAAGTCGAGTCAAATTCTCTTTGGGTCAAAGTTTTGAAAAGTATTTATGGTACTAATGGTCTACTCGTACCTCATGGTACTAACAGACCGAGAGGAAAGGGTAGTACGTGGTTAAACATTGTACGTGCAGGTTGCGACATTGAGAAGATTGGCGTTAATTTTAGAGCATATTTTACAAGACAAATCGGTGATGGAAGCATGACACTTTTATGGAGTGATTTATGGTGTTCTGATGTCCCACTCAAGGACATTTTTAAAAGACTTTATCATTTAGAGTTGTTCCCTCAAGCTACTGTTCAATATCGCATTAAGTGGGAAGGTTCTTCGTGGACAACTTCGTGGCAGTGGCAGCGTGCAGTCTCAGGCCGAGTAAACAATGAACTTTCTGATTTATCAATTTTAATTAACTTGTATTCAAAACAGGACAGGATCATGGATGTATGGCATTGGAAGCTTGCGACCAACGGTGTGTTCACTACAAAAAAGTTGGCGAAATTGATTGAGGAAAAACCTTTGTTAGACAATAGATCGAGACAAGAAATAATCAAAAATAACTTGGTGCCGGGTAAAGTGGAAGTCTTTTTGGGAGAGTTCTAAAGAAGCGTATTCCAACACGGGTTGACCTCGACAAAAGAGGAGTCGACTTAGACTCCGTGAGGTGTCCCGTGTGTGACGATGGCATTGAAACAATCGACCACTCACTTATCCTTTGTCGACATGCACTTGATGTGTGGGAAAAAATATATAGGTGGTGGGGATTGGGTCCGGTGTCAAATCTAAGTGTTAACGAGGCCTTTCAGGGGAAGAGTAACATTGCGATGTCCTTTTTAGGTTCAAGAATTTGGCAAGCTACGGAGTGGACGTGCGCTTATCTCATGTGGAATAACCAAAATTAAAAAGTTTTCGCGAAGAATTGTTGGAACGGTCCTAGGGCGCTCATGGAAATCCAACTTAAATCATTCGAATGGATCTCCTCGCGTATCAAAAATGTGAAGATTGATTGGTTAACGTGGCTACATAACCCGAGTTCTTATGTCACTTGAGTCTTTGTTTGTATTTATCATCTTGTTTGGTTCTTCTATAGTTTGAATACAGTTGCAAACTTTGCAACTACACATGGTTAGTCGAAGCCAAAGTGCTTACATAAGTTGTCCTATTTTTGTATTGTGTACATGGGTCCGGCTCCCTTTTTAGCCCCTCGAGTTTAATACAATTCTTGCCTTTCGAAAAAAAAAGACAACGGGTTCTTATGTTGTGCATACGTACAGCTAATAAATGCTGCTAGCCGAACATAAGACAGAAGAACATGTTCTTCAAAATACTAAAGAAAGATAACGTCTATTTCAGCGATGGGGGAGGCTCGATGAAGCTGAAATAACTTTGTGTCGAACACTTGAGAATTGTCGGTACAAATGGTCATCTTCTTTAACGAGGGAGAACAATCAAGTAGGAACTTGATCAAACGTATTTTATACTTTAACCCTCTAATACATTATACATCCTAACCACACCGTCTCAAGCTTCAACTGCACCATTCCACTATAGTTGTCTACCTTCGTCGAACAACTTTCAAGTTGTGGTAGGTTTTGATAACTGTATGTACCCTACAAAATATATTAGTAATCGGATCAGATGCACTCACAGCTTAATTATGAGAATAATAGACTATCAGTTACTCCATCTGTCACAATTTAATAGTTCTGATTTCCTTTTTAGGCTTAACCAAATTAATAGTTCATTTTCATAAATAGATAAGAACAATGAAGTAAAGTTCTTTTATACCCTCCTATTTATTCATGAAAAACAAAAATTCAAGTAAAATTCAAGTAGTGAAACTGTAAAGTAAATAAAAAATACATTTAATAAATTATGTATTTTTAAAATACATTTATTAAATTATGTATTTTTCGTCTCGGACTAATAAATTAGGACAGATGGAGTATTCAATATGATACATTAAATAATACACATTCCACTTACTGTAATCCTAAGCGTCTTCAAATTTGGGGAGCAACAAATCAATTCAACTATAAATGATAACATAATAGTGTTGCTAAAATCTACTACGCTTAAACTAACAACCTTGAGGGAGGGTGAAAAAAACAGTTTATCTTTGTCGCCATCCGCCAAAAACTAACAAAAAAAAGTACATAAAAAAACAGTTAACATGATGTATGAAGAAATTCAAATAATCCAACAAAATTAACCATTACCTTGCAAGTCCTGAAATCTAGATGAAGCTCTTGAAGTTGAGGGAAATAACCCAAAAGGTGAAACACACATGCCGTTGTCGTTATATTTTCAAGCATATAAAACGGCAAAGATAGCACGTTAAGACGTTCAACATTTGCAATCTCCATTAGTTTTATTGTTTCACCTATAGTCCGGAAACTAACGAATATTGTTAGACTCTTTAGTAACGGACACTGACTGATAAATTTCCCATACGTGCCACTTTTAAATACGACATGAGACAAATCTAAAGTCAACAGATTTGGAAAACCACGGAAATTTGTTGGAAGATGAAAACAACATTTATATAAGCTCATATGTTTCAACTCCGAACAAGAAAAGAGATGATTAGGCAACTCAAGTGTTTGATAAAAGTTGAAAATAGTCAACTTCTTAATTCCCTTTCTTGACAAAAATAAAACCCAACTACTAATATCCACAACATCCGAGACGTAGTAATGTTTTACGCAGAGGTCAAAATTTGTTACCGGGCCATTGAGACTAAGTAGAATTGTACTTATATTCCTCTCGATACAACAACTATGCTTTCCTAGATTAAGTCTAAGTTGCGTGAGACTATGCCATTTATACCTCCAGTTCCTCGACAAGATACTAGTCCTAACCGCATCTTCTATTGGCAAATGATCCATGATATCAGTCAGCACATCATCTGGCATTCTGCTAATACGATCTTCCGATGCAGAATTTAATCTTTTTAATGACGACCCATGAACTGGTTCCATTATCCTAAAACGAAACACTCAAAGTTAGCAGGCTATCCTAAATATGCACCGAGTTTATTACACTAAATAAGGATAAAAAAGGTATTGGAACACATAAATAATCATCACAACAGGTAAAAATTAACTTATTAACATATTTAACATCTATCTATTTATATCTATATCTATATCTATACTATACATTAAAAAAAAAAATTAAGATTCACTTTTTTAACATTTTTGAATCTAGACCATTAGATTAAAAAAATGACATTCATTACCCTTGCTTAATAGCCATTGCATCAAACTATAACCTTATAACTATTTGCATTATCACAGACTTCCCATAATGGCCAAAAAAGTCGACACCAGGAAACTCCATTTGAAAAGATACACACAAAATTAGGGTAAAACTCTCTCACCTACATTCCTTCTACTTCCATCTTCTTCAAAGATCGATCTCAAAAAGCAGTATCTAACAAGGATTATACCCTTATAACAAATTAGAGTTTTATACCCTAAAACAAAACATGATCAAAACACGATGGTTCTTGCGAAGTTTCAATCCCATTCGCGTATCTAAAATCGCCTCACATCCTGTTACAATCGATTAACAACATCGATTGTAGCGGAATCAAGAAGACCTTCGATTGTAGCAGAAGCATCACGACATTCAATCGACTACCATCGTATGCACAACCACGATTTGAAAAATCAATCGCATAAATCAGATGTAACTACTCGCGGGTTAGTAATTCTAATGTTGTGCTATGATTTTTAGGTTTTACATATTTCATGTCTGATGTATTTTGTTACACAACTAAGTTCGACAAATCTCGATTTTTATGTTTTATTTGTGCTTCCATCATTTGGTTTTACATATTTCATGTCTGATGTATTTTGTTAAACCGTTTATCTAAGATCGATGTATCCATATTTCAAGCGATTTTTGAAGATACTATCTACATGATTAAAAACCCTAAATTTTGTATTTTAATCATTTAATACATATGTAGCTGTCAAACGCTTCATTTCTGATAATGAACTGTTGTTAGATGTTGGCAGAAATCACACTTGATAAACCAGATGTGGATGAAGAGGTATGTAGCTTGATGATTGATCAGTCAAATATACGAAGAGGTATGTAGCTATATGTTTTGTAAGGTAAATGATCAAAGGGTATTAGGTAAACATGAAACGGGTTGAACATGTTTTAATGCTTATTTGCTTGAGTGAGTATCTATTTTTATTGTTTGCGTATATATATCTATAAATATACAGGGTCTGAATCTTCATGATGGATGTAAATATGGTTGAAGTAATAAATGTGTACGTTGTTTCATCGGTATTCTTATTTTCTAGGTAAAAACCTTTATTATGCTTTACTATATGTGTGTGTTTCTTTGAATATCTAGGTATTATGTGCTCTAATACATATTTGATAACCTCTATCAGAGCAACCAAAAGATAGCCCATAGATACAAATCTCCAAATGGATGTTGTGAGAATGTTGCATATTGCAATAAAATAAGCCAACAAACACTCAGGTACAAGACCGGATTGCGATTCTGGATTGCCTGAAACACCTTCAGCGGTGAGAAACATACGATCTATTTGAGCAGAGGCTCATATTGATGGAGATTTTTGTTATATTTGCGTGTTGGAAGGTTATGGGTTAAGTAGAATTAGTAGTATTATTTTATGAATGGACATTATAACTATAATTTTAACATCAGATACATATCAAAAGTCGTAACATCTGTTTGGGGCTTATTGTTATCATTGAATCGTACTCTTTTTTAGGTTCTGGAGCTTCTTTATACTATCAGATTTCAACATTGTACGGTAAGTTTTTTTTTTTTTTTTTTTTTTGTTTTCGTTGGTTTTTTCCATGTTATTAATAGTTACTTGTAGTATGCGATTATTTATGTTGACAGTGGTCGTTAGCGTTAATTTTATAAATGTGTTTTTTTTGTGGTAGTTTGGTTTTTAGTTGTGTTTACTATTTTAGTTTGTCATCAATACTTTTAAACGGATTATTGTTGTCATCCTGCAGATGCTAAGCGAGAACTGAAAATGGTCCAGAATGTAAATAAGTGGGTATGGGACTCTTTTAGAGCTTCATGAAAAGCCGGTATGTTTTCTAAATAATCTTTTCGATTTTGAAGTTCATAGCTTACCCTCAACTAAAAGATCAATTAAAACGTCTGAAATTATTGCAGATTGGTTTGCAAAATGTGATTGGATTCTACAACTCATTTTTTCTATTTATCGACAAAGCGTGGAAGAAGGCTTTGTTAGTTCAAAAATTGGAGGTAAGAATCCCTTGAAATTCTGTTTTAGGACAAACAGTTGACTTTTCACTTCTGCTAAAAAATGGATACCCAGTTATACACCTCTACAAAGATGGATACCTTCATGACGTACCTAGGCTTTTGTGAAATATAATCAGTGGAAGTGCGTGTACAGCAACAGAATAACACTGTGCATAGGATGTCCGAAGTTTTAGAGCACTTCCTAAGGTGATCACGCTTCCATTAAAGGCAGCAAGGGTTAAATAAGGTAGTCATATTGTTAGTCTTTTAGTGGGGTTAAGTAAGGTGTCAAAATGGGTAGTTTTTTTAGGTAGGGTAAAATAAGGTGTCCAAATGGGTAGTCTTTTAGTAGGGTTAAATAATGTGGTCAAAATGGGTAGTATTTTAGTAGGGTTAAATAAAGTGACAAAGTGTGTTGTCATTTGTTCATTTATAACGATTTTT
The DNA here is from genome assembly GCF_046630445.1 of Rutidosis leptorrhynchoides. NCBI lineage: Eukaryota > Viridiplantae > Streptophyta > Magnoliopsida > Asterales > Asteraceae > Rutidosis > Rutidosis leptorrhynchoides. The sequence goes on along the minus strand of NC_092335.1, from coordinate 679,632,925 downwards.
GTGATATTTTGAGTCAAAGCCTGGATTATATTAGTTGACTTTATAAATTGTAGAACAGATGGGTGGGACCGCTCCTGCTCTTGTCAAAGCTGAGGTCCCATGTTTAGTTATCAGGTGGACTATGTCTGATAAGGACCGTATCTTGAAGAAGGTTAAAGGGTTAGCTACTAAAACTCTAAATATTGCATGATTTATTTGTTTTGTTTAGTATCAGAATATTGAAAACTTATGGACGACTCCTTTTGACTTTGATTATTCTGAACAAGTTGACTCCGGAAAACTTTGATATTTTCAAGGGTCAACTTATTGACTCGGGGATTACAACAGCTGATATGTTGAAGGTTTGTGTTATTTTGGAGCCAACTATATCATTAAAACTTTGTCATTCTAAGAGGAACTATATATTTAATTGGTGAACTTTTAAAGCAGAAAATGGTGCCTGAAAAGATCGTTCATCACATCATACAGGTTTCATTTCTGACTTCACTTTTGGTTTGGAAGTCTTTTCAAAGTAATGAGTTCATCCCTATAACTAAAGTTAGTAAAATGAGCCGGTGGAAACACGAATTGGGTAACGGGTCAGTTTGGGTTTAACAATCGCCTGATTAATTTCTATGGATCTTTTCTCTTGTGGTATATGGTTCCAGATTGTAATTTTTTGATATTAATTTTCTTACAGGTTAGTGTGAAAACTGTGCTAGGGTCTTCAGCTCCTCCGTTGTCAGTAAAACTTACACAAGTTTTCGCCTCTGGTTCAAAAGACGCCTCGGTCCTTAAACATGTCTTCTATATATTGAGTTATTGACAATTTTTACTCATGACTTATATTATTTATATAAAATTGAGTCCCATCGTGTTTCGGTAGTAGGAGTTCTAATGGTAGAAGTGATCAATTGGTGTTGAATTCTAATAATTCTTCGCTGGTGCCGAGTACCGGAAAATTCCCTCGAGTTTCGAGTAGTCCGTCATAAAAAATCGATCGTTTTCAGGTTGGATTTGAAAAGAACATGAATTCAGAAGAGATTAGTATGAAATTGAGTAAATTATCAAACTCTGCTGCAAATTCTAATGAAGTGTTTCGGAGCAAATTCCAAGTGGGGAACTTGGATTCAAGAATCATAAAGATTCGAAGTCCAGGAAAAGAAAAGGTAGTTCTTTAAAGGGAATTACAAAAAAGGTAATAAACCCATATGAATTACATAATACCCAGATAGAATCACTAAATTTTCTATTTGAATTTGGATGAAAATTGAAACTTTTTATTTTTCAGGAAGAAAAAGTCAAAGATGATTCGAATTCGAAAGACTGAAGAAACAGATGAAGAAAGTGGTGGCAAAATGGAAGAAGATACAAAGTTACCTGAGCCACCAAAGGATTATATTCATGTTAAAGCAAGAAGAGGGCAAGCTACTGATAGCCATAGTTTAGCAGTAAGAGTAAGCTTTTGGAATGATTTTATTAATTAGTTATTTAATTATGGTAAAAGAATAATTTCAAGATTTTGGTGCTAATAAAGTTTCCACCTTTGTGTATAATTTTTAGGTTAGAAGAGAGAAAATTAGTGAAAGAATGAAGCTTCCTCAAAATCTTGTACCAAATTGTGACAAGGTGAGTTAAAATTTCAACTTTGATCATTTTCCATGCTAATAAGTCAATTTTGATCACTTGAAGTGACTGAAATTGGCTAAAAGTTATCTACATTTTAATATGCAAACCTTGAGTATTTTGATGGTTTTATATAGAAAAGTAGCTAATATGTGGTCTTTTTGATGATTTAGGTTACTGGAAAAGCACTTATGCTTGATGAAATGATCAATTACATACAATCGTTGAAAAGACAAGTTGAGGTAACATAAGATTCTTATAAACGTTCCGGTTTTTGATCACCTAGACATTCAAAATCTAACTTTTTTTCATATTGTTTATGTAGTTCCTTTCAATGAAGTTAGCAACTGTTAATTCAAGTCTACTACTAATTTTGTGATAGAGTTGAAAAGATTGTATATTTTTTACATCAAACTTTGATATCATACTATCTGAATATATTTCGGCCCGTTGCCGGTTCATTTTGCCATACCATAAATGTTCATTTTGACGCAAACCTATCTTACCCCTTATTAAGAGAAGTGTGAAAGTATATAAAATTGTGAGATACACTATAACTAAGTGTAACTAAGGCTCCTATATTATGGAAGTCTATTGCAGATGGTTATGAAGATAAAACCAAGATTATAAACCACCTAAAATGTCAAAAAGTGTCTTCAAAAGTTTGTTGAAGTTAAACTAATGTCAATCATCGATTTAGCAAGTCTCTTATTTTTCAAACGTAGACAAGGTTATTTCTCAGTTAGTGTAACTCACAATGGGGTACATAGTAATAAGTACAACTAGAATGAATGAGCCCGCTAGATCCCCAACCCATTTTAGTCACAATTTAGAAAAAGATGATTGAAGTGAAATCTATCATTACGAACATATATCACTAAAATAATAATACTCCTTCAGTTTTGATAGAAATACGACTTAGGAGTTTAAATCCAGCGAACTTATAGACTTTAGGCGACATTCAAGTTTTCAACCATCAATTGTTTATTATACATAGTTTCTAACAATTTCTTACAGGATCAAACACAAACAAATTTATACTTCACAACTTTATTGCATAAACCCGCGATTCCGCGGGTCTTAAGCTAGTACCTTGATGATAGTATGATACCGTGCGTTATTCGATCTGTTTAGTACCGTCAAGTCAAAGTCGGGTTTTGCTAGACTATAATTAAACAGCAAGAGGTCCTATTAGAACCAAAAGCTAGTAACAACATATGCGCAATTTAAGGTACGTCTATCTACAAACTGAAGCCCAATATAGAATCTGAAGCCCAACTCCTAAGACCAATTGAAAAGAAGCTCATTTGAAACCTGAAACCCAATAATCCAATAAGGACTCAGATTAACTTTTATTATTTAATTTTGAATTATGATTATCATTTTTTTTTCTTTATATATATATATATATATATATATTTTTTTTAAAAGGCAAGGTTAGTTGTTAGACTCGAACCTGGGTCACTCTCGAATCCATGAAACATGGATACCAATGAAGCAAGGCCTCATTGGCTTTTCTTTATATATTTGAGATATTGATATGTTGATATATCGATAATTGATAATTGATAATTGATAATGATAGTATTGATTGATAATTGATGATTGCAAATTTGATGCAGGGTTTAACGGGATAAATACGGAAAATTCTCCACATACATAAACGATTTTAGTTTTTAGGTACATATTAAGAAACGTACGTACTAGCTAGGTTTTCAATGGGTAAAAACAATGGCGAACTTGAATTTAAGGGAACCAAATGCGTTTGGTCCATCTTATTTGAACATCGTAGGATCACAATCCTTTAAGGCAGCTGATGACGTTCAAATTGAAAATTGGATCAAAGATCTTAACACCACTGGTTATTCCAAAGTTGAAGCAATTTTCAAACTCAAACAGCTGTACCTGAAACACAAGGTATATCTATATGACTATATCTATATCTATATACTCACTAATTTATAGACTACTGAGTAACAATTTTTTAGGTTTAAGTTGAATATCCGACCCACTTTGTGAACCAACTAAGTCCGGGTCAATATATACACATTTGTCCTTCACTTGAATCCGTCCAAGTGTACGTAGGCATTAAGTTGATACCATTGCATGATCTTCCTGAAATCAATAGTTTGTTAATTATTATAAATGTAAGTTCACTAAGTTGAGTTTATAAAATTAGAATATAGTTATCTACGTTTGTAAATTAAGGGTATCTTGTTGAGGTATGAAATATATGAACTTGTTGAGGTATCTAGCTTGTTGGATAGATTTGTTTTTATTTTTATTTTTTTATTTTACATAAGTTGAGATTATGTGGTTCAGTTGTTCTGATCTAGGTTTAGACATGATTTTTGTGTAGTGGCTTGAATATAAACAGAAAGATTAGTTAACCGGTTACAATATTCAAGGTTAACTACAATAAAGTGTGTTTTCTTACATTAAACGTCTAAAATATAAAAAAGGATATTTGTTTTAACAAGTTTTAGAGATGAGCTTTGTAATGTAATAACATATGGTACAATTAAGAAGCAATAAACTAATGATATGATACGAGTGTATAACTTGTTTTGATTTTCAGGAAGTTATATTGGCACACGATTTTTTGTCACCTACGGAACTCGGTTTCGAAGAAACGAGGCGAGTTTGCAATGCGCTTGTCCTTATTCAGGTCAATGTGACGACGGCTCTATTGAGTCGACAACAATCGTCGATTTATTGGCGAATTGACTGACTTTTAGAGCTTAAATTAAATTTCATGCAGGATTAAAACCCATGGAAATTTGATTCTACCATTTTCATGGCGTCTATTATTATTTTTTATTTTATTAAAAAAAAAAAAACTTTTTCCTACTTAAAGGCCGGAGGTCCTCTCGGAAGCAATCTCTTTATCCGTCGAATAAAGAGAGGGATGACTTTCTCTACTCTCGAGAGTGTTTCACTCTGGGTGGAGAAATGACTTGTCTTTATTCTCGGATAGGGGAAGGATTGTCTACATCTCACCTCCCCCATACACCACTCATGTGGTATTGGGTTTCGTTGTTGTTGTTGTTGTTGTTCTTGTTCTGTATATATGATCTCAAGCAAAATCAACATATATCTAACTAAGCAAGTGTGTACCTTAGTGCTAAAACTCACATTGAATCATTGATGACTATATCTTACAAGTTTATGATTTCTATCCTCACATAACCTTATGGTGCTTTGCAGTGCATAGCATCTCATCCTTATATGAATATGCAGCTCATAAAAGGTATATATTTTCTCTACATCTCTTATAAAGTTGAAAGTTATGTATACTGAAAATTTAAAACATATGTTGCAGCCCACATCCCAGAAGACTTATACCCATATACGAGCGACATGAACTGTTTGAAAAATTGCGTGAAAATAGCTTAGGTGTTATTCTAGCACTTTTAAAGGTACTTAAAGATGTACGGAGTATAACATAACGAGTACCATATTTGATATATATTCAAATCTCCCTTATGTGATCATTGTTTATATGTCAATTTTAAACAGGATGCTGGTCCCAACACTTATAAGATTGTTCGTTATCTTTTGGATACTGTTTTGATACCTGAGTGCCTTCATTGCATTGTTGTGGGTGGCATGGCCGTAAAATCGGTGAGTTTACGGCTGCTTATTTTTCGTTGCTTTTATTTATGTCAACTTCACATAATCGAACGCATGCTCATCTATATATATAGACATATGCAAGCTTATCTATATGGTAAATGACTAAATTACCCATCATGTGAGCAGCACACATGACCAGTTCAAACATACTAAACTAACGTCTATTAGCGTGAGTGACTAAACGTGTAATATTATGAAAACACAATATAGTGACTAAACTTGCAAGAATTTACAAACCATAGGGACCATCCGTGTAGTGAAGTCTTCAGTTGCTATAGACATATGCAAGCTTATCTATATGGTTAATGGATCACCTAAGATAACTCGTCGATATGCAGATGGGAGTCGTTGTGCTTGAAAAGATCTTAGAGCATGATGAAGCGAAGTTTTACTTAGGGTCAAATCCGGCAAGATATAAATATGTGACAGCGGTTTTGTCCCATGTGGCCCCGGAGTTATCTGAAAACGCTCCAGATGCGATATTATTGATGGAGACATATATTATTCTGTTACTTAAAACTAACTCAAGTCCCAAGGTTAATTCATTCATCGCTAAAATCTTCACATCGGCCTACAACATACATATTAACTCTCATTTTATTTTAGTTTTATTTATTAATTTATTATCTATTATCTACTATGATTTTAGAATTTTCTTACTTAAACCCTTGTGATAAAAATGCAGTTTCCAAAATAGTTACTATTTCGTTTGATCTTAACTGACTTTTCATATTTTTCATAGAGCGGTGTTATATGGACACTACCCAATGATATTGACCAACCCCAACCTTTTTACTGTAAGTAAATCTTTGTGGTTACACTAGAGTTGTACGGATTTCAGCTCACAAATCTCTTTTGGCTAACCATGAAAAATCGATCAAAGCAAGTTTTGCAGGATGAAACCACCAGAGTTTTGGCTGACCAGGTGTTGCGCCACATGTTAAAATTCGTTATGGTTTTCATAATCTGAATATGTGGATTGCAAACCTTTTTTAGTAAAATACAAGTCAAATGTGGTTATGTTGTTTTTTGCTTGCGTTACGACGAGGCTCACTTATCGATAGTAAGTGTTTGTAACTTTTTAGGTGCAAGCCTTGTCGGTTTCCGGTTGGTATCTCTTGGTTGACGACCTTTTTTTTTTGTAAAAAATAAAAATAAAACATCCTCGTTTTTATATCAGTATTCGTTATTTTGGCAAAATAAATAAAATGAGTCAAATTAATGTGTACATATAGGCAGCACCATCTAAGTTGTGATTCTTTAATTAATTATTGCTAGTAAAGTTTCTTCCTGCCAAAAAGTTACATATATCACATAATCTGCTTAATAACCAATAAACTTTATATATCTCTACATAAAATGACATACTGTATAGAAACTTAAGCGGCATAATCCATAACATTTAAACATTCGCGGGCCGCTTTGGCAGTAGCCTCCTCTAACGTTTTCAACGGTGAATCTTCTCCTATGTTCTCAGTAAAACACGCTTGACAAGTGGAAATATCCGTCTCCACAGCACCAAAATCATCCGCAAGCAATGTTACATCACGAGCACCAAGATCTTTAATTGCCCGGTTCAATTGGTTCAAACTCGTACCGTATTTATCCACACATTTACTCAAACACTTGCCCGTTTCTGAAGAAGCAATTTTTGGGTCACTTAAAAGCTTCTTAGCCTCATCCATTGCTAATTGAGCATTACTCTGACTTTGCTTGATTCGGGCCTCGATGGCCAATGCAACGTCATGATCAAAGAACCCAATCGGAGCTGGGCCTGGGCCTGGGCCAGGTGAGATGGAAGGCGCGCTTGGGTAAGGAACAGCCCCTGATGGGGCTGAACCCGGGCCTGAGTCAGGTGGATTTGGGTAAGAAACGGGCCCTGAGAATGAAGATGGAGCCGGGCCAGAGTTGGGTGAGTTGGAGTAAGGAACAGGCCCAAAAAATGGAGATGGAACCGGGCTAGATTTATCTTTGCCTAGGCCTAAAATCGAAGACGCAACGGTTTCAGCTTCGTTTGCGAATGACTTTTCAGTGTTGCCTATAAGCCCACTAATTCCGTCCAATAATGAGGTCGGGCTAGATGCCGGTTTGTCTTCGTTTGAAACCGGGGACGAAACGGGCCTGGACGATACCGGTGCTTCGGATTCATCTCTAATAGCTTGTTTCCTTTGTTTATGTTGGTTGAGACCCGCTTTGGGTTCATCAAAAACCGGGTTTTTTTGTAACTGATTAACGTCGTCCACCTTAGAATTTCGTTGGGCTACGGATGGGAGGATATTAAGACCTTCGACGGAGATATATAAAATGAGAGAAGAGATGGAGATAAAGAGCAAAATACGAGCTCGAAGCTCCATATTTATTTTCCCTTTTATCATCTTTACTCTCCTCTCACTTGTAGATACAAATGAGGGGAGCAGCTAATTCGAAAATTCAAATGGCCTTAAGGAATTTTTCTTATCTGATTACAGCAAAATGAATGGTTCATCATTTAATCAGGGTTACCTTTCCTTAATTCTAGCTTACCTATAATAAAATTTATAAATATATGATACAAAATTGCAGACACACAAAACCATCCTAAAGCCTAAAAGCTTTATAAGACAGATAGGGAGATACTTTTACTAAGCATGCATGGCTAGGTTTACAAAACATATACGATTAAGAGCCTAAAAACATGATATACTGCTAAGTTATCATCAGGAACTAAAGCAAGAAAAAGATGTATAACATTATTGATCAAGCCAAAACTGATGTATAACATTATTGATCAAGCCAAAACTGACCTGAGTGCATCTTGTGGGGGAACCGCCTCTTTACACTCCGGGTGGCCGTGTTAACCCGTCGAGATAGTTCTCATCCAGGGTGGTAAAGAGACGCTTCGTTGGAGATGAAGGTGGTGTTGGTGGTTGACTTTTGCCGAGCCTTCATGAATGTTTATGAGAGGAGAAGGAGTTTCTCCATTTATGTCTTGTGCATGTATCGTGAGAGATGAGAGGTTCCAGATGAGCGGTTCTCTCATCCTGATGTCGTGTGTGTATGTTGTTGATAACGCCAAAATTATACATATTTGTTGTCGTTATTTCGATCCGATTTTGTATCATTTTGTATGTAATTGTTGTACTTGTGTATTGTAATAAGTTAAAATGTGTGTATAATCCATTGTGAGTGTTGAAGCGAAGATTTATGGAAAATATTGCTGATTTTAGAAGATTATGCGCACATGCACTGTTTTGGCCATAACTCGGTCATACGAACTCGAAAAAGGGTGAATCCGGAGCCCAGACGTCCGTAACTCAGAGCTCTACAACATCATATTGGAAAATTACCAGTAAACAGTACCAGATGATGCGCATCTGCTATAGATGCGGCGCATCTGAGGCCAAAATAGTCCCGACAGCTTTAAATGCGGCGCATCTGTGCCAGATGCGGCGCATCTGAGCCAGATGCGGCACATCTAACTCAGATGCGGCGCATCTGAGGTCCTGTCGACAGTTCTGGGTCCTAAAACGAGCTGGAAACCACTAAAAATAAAGGGATGCGGCGCATCACCTTTAGATGCGGCGCATCTGATGCATTTCTGGCCATTTTACCTAACTTTTGAGCCTATTTAAGAAGAGCTTTGGTTACACATTTGAAACACCACAATATAGATCAGTAGTAGTCCGAGAAGGGATCATACGCTACGATAGGTACTCTCGGTTTCATTTATTTTAGTGATAAGATTATGAATTCCTATTGTTTCGATTGTATTGTTGTAACCTTCATTATTATGATTGGCTAAAGCCTTGTGTGTTTACTTTAACGTAAGATTTATGGTTTGGGATTGTTCTATCTTTTAATGTTATTTAAGTTACTATGATGTTTGATTGATTAAATTACCATGTCCAACCAAAAGAACCATAGTTATGCAAGTTTGGTACTTTCCTTCAATTACATAGATTGTTAACTACATGTGACACTAGGAACACAATCTATGCTTCAATACTTTTAGTAATCTAGACGGGTAAACATATACTTAATTGACGACTTTGCTATATGCTTAGATCGGTAATTGAATAAGTACTAGAACTACATAGTCATGAATTTACCTCAAGTGATTGTTGTAATTTAGGTTTTACGTGAGTTTAACCGGGTTGGGTCTAATTAATCTAATCAATCTAAATCAATTATGTTCTTCCATAGATCCATTGTTGTAAGTATCCATTTACTCTAGTTCAATTATACAAGTTATGAATTGATTTATGTGAGTTTATCAATGTTCATGGCTTGTACTTCAACACCTAGTGATTTAGACATCTACATGTGAGTGTAAGATGGTAATTGAATGGTAACTAGATTTTACAATAGGTAAACTAGGTTTTATGTGAATTCAACCAAGGAAGAGTCTTATTCATTAAACATAGGTAAATAAGAACTAATGACAAGGTTTATGTGAATTTACTAAGTTTATAGTTCTCGGTTTATAGATATTGTGAGATTGATATAAGCCATTTACATTTACTTGTAACTACATAATAACGGGTTTAACTATAAAAGAACAATCCCTATCATTTATCAAGCATTGAAGTAAACACTGCCTTCTCATCCTTGTTATTTATTTCATTTTATTTCCCGCTTGTTACTTAACAATTCTACAATTAAAACTCTCTCTTTAGAATAATTAATCGTTTAAAGTCCTTAAAACAAACTTCTCCCTGTGGATCGAACTGGTCAATTTACTTGCTAGTTACTGCATGATCGGGTTTTAGTTGCCTGTATTATGTGTTAATTATTAAGCATATTGTCTACATTTTAAAGGTTACGTCTTGACACATCAACTTTTTAGCGCCGCTGCCGGGGAAGCAGTTTTGTTAAAAGATTTTAATAAACTTTGAATTATTCGATCCTTTTGTAGGAATTCAATTCCTAGAAAAGTTACTTTTTATTGTAAGCTTGTGTTTTTGCAATTGGTTTGTTTGTGGTGTTGTGATTGTAGGATAAGTATTAGTGCATGAATCTACGTTCTTCCAACTCTAATTTAATTCCTTCATATCCTGAACCTGAAAGAGAACTTCACGAACGCTTAAGAGCTCAAGAAGTAGAATCTCTTGCTCAGGGTTTAGAATCACTTTCATTAGATTCTAACTCTGAACCAATTGTTCAACTAATCATCGAGCCAGTCATTAAAGAAGAGGAAGAGATGACTGCTACAAATCAAAAGATGGATACTTTAATGAAGGCAACAAGGACAGGACAAGGCCACGCGATTATTCAACCTACGATGACTGATGGTTTTGAAATAAAGGGGAAATTTCTCCACATGGTGACTAATACATGCCAATTCAGTGGAGCCCCAAATGAGGATGCTAACGAGCATCTTCGTAAGTTTGTAAGCATTTGCAAGCTTTTCAAAATCAAAGATGTCTCCGATGAAGTTGCATGTTTAAAAATCTTTCCATGGTCCCTAAAGGATGATGCAAGAGATTGGCTAGACTCATTACCGGAAGGTTATATTGAAGATTGGAATGACATGATGGACAAGTTTTTATCAGAATTCTTCCCTGCTTCAAAAGCAGCAAAATTGCAAAGTGATATAAATCACTTCAAGCAAAAGTCTAACGAGACTCTTTATGAAGCTTGGACCCGATTCAATAAAATGCTTAGGGTATGTCCTCAACACGGGTTGAATACATTCCAAAAGGTCCAAATATTCTACAAAGGAGTCAATGTGGCTACCCGAAAGGAAATAGATGTTGCAGCAGGAGGATCAATCATGAAAAAAATGCCCGAAGACGCTCACACAATAATTGCCGATATAGCAGCCCATTCTCACAATTGGAATCAAGAGATGGAGTTCTCTAGATCATCAACAGTTGCTAATGTCGAAAGCAACGATGAAATCGCTGCATTAAAAGTTCAATTGCAAATCAAGCAAGGCAAATTGAGAAGGTAACCAAAGAAATGCACGCTATCAGGGTAGGGTGTGAATTATGCCAAGGTCCCCATCTCACTCGAGATTGCGACTAAACGACAATGGAAGAGCAAGCAAATTTCTTAGGTTACTTGCGTAAAGGTGAAATGAATTTTGATGACTTTTTGACGGTTGATGCAATGAACCGGAAATACCCTCCTGTCAACAGTTATCAAATAGGGGGACCTTCAAGTTCAAACAACAATTACCACGGAGGAAATTCAGGTTACTAAAATAACCGGAATTTTCCAAATCAAAATCAAAGAAATGCACCACCGGGTTACAATCATATAAACAATCGTAATCAACCTCCACGAAATTACCAAAATAATTTCCAACACAATCAACCACAACCACAAGCACGTGTACAGCCACAACCCGAGAAGAAATCCGGTTTAGAAGATCTCTTGAGAGATTTTATGGTTAAACACGAGAAAAATGCGGAACTTCAAACTCAGCAAATTCAAAATCAACAAGCTACGATTCAGAATTTAGAAAGGGATGTTGGAAGGATCTCACAGTTACTAGCAGAGAGACCACCTGGTGCTCTCCCCTCAAATACTCAAGTGAATCCCAGTAACAATCAAACAAGGAATGAGCATGTAAATGCTATAACTACTAGAAGTGGTTTAACCACTAACCCGGAGATTCCAAAGTCCCCGGAAGTTCCTTTGTCTCCTTCTGTTTTGCAGGTACCTGTTGATGTAGATGAGCATGTTGAAAAAGAACAAGAGAAAAATGATCCACCAAAGGTCATATCGAAGAAAAGTGAAGAACCACCAGTGAAGGTGTACAAGGCACCTATTCCATACCCAAAAGCATTGAAGAAAGACAGACTCGCGAGCCAATATCAAAAATTTGCGGATATGATCAAGCAAATCAGCATTAACATGCCACTCGCGGAGGTTCTTAAGGGTATGCCCCATTACGGGAAGTTTTTGAAAGATCTCATATCCTCGAAGGGTAAATACCACGATGTTTCTGCCACATTCCTCCATGAGGAGTGTTCGGCCATCTTGAAAAAGCAAAATGTACCTCCAAATTGGGAGATCCGGGTAGTTTTATCATCCCATGTATGATGGGTGATTCGGTAGTGTACGATGCACTCGCCGACCTAGGTGCAAGTGTTAACCTAATGCCTTACTCGTTATATTTGAAACTTGACTTAGGAGACTTGAAACCAACCCGGATGGGTATTCGATTTGCAAATCAATCATTTGATACTCCCATAGGTATAGCCGAGGATATTCTTGTTAAAGTTGGCTCACTTATCTTTCCCGTCGACTTTGTTATTCTAGAAATGCAAGAGGACACAAAAGTTCCTATCATTTTATGACGTCCTTTCCTTAACACCGCAGATGCTATCATTAATGTCCAAAAAGAACAATTAAGTCTAGGTGTGGGAAACGAGAGAATAATTTTTCATATTGACAAAGCCATGAAAAGACCCACTTCCATCGATGACTCTTGTTTTCAAATTGATGTTATAAATCTTTGTGTTGAGGATGAATTGCAGGAGCTACTTGAAATTGATACATCAGGGTTTGCCCCGGTAAGTGAAAGTGAGTATTTCAATATTGATGAAGCTTTTGATGAGTTGATGAAAGTGGTCACTGATGATGAGACCATGGAAGAAGAAATTCCCAAGGAAGAGGAATCATTTGAAGATATCAGAAATAAAGATAGATTTCGAATAAAGAATTCCTTGGAAGAACTGTAGTGACCCGAACTTTTCCATGTTTATATATATTAATTGAGATTGACATTTACATGATTAAATGTTTCCAACATGTTAAGCAATCAAACTTGTTAAGACTTGATTAATTGAAATATGTTTCATATAGACAATTGACCACCCAAGTTGACCGGTGATTCACGAACGTTAAAACTTGTAAAAACTATATGATGACATATATATGGATATATATATAGTTAACATGATACTATGATAAGTAAACATATCATTAAGTATATTAACAATGAACTACATAAGTAAAAACAAGACTACTAACTTAATGATTTTTAAACGAGACATATATGTAACGATTATCGTTGTAAAGATATTTAATGTATATATATCATATTAAGAGATATTCATACATGATAATATCATGATAATATAATAATTTAAAATCTCATTTGATATTATAAACATTGGGTTAACAACATTTAACAAGATCGTTAACCTAAAGGTTTCAAAACAACACTTACATGTAACGACTAACGATGACTTAACGACTCAGTTAAAATGTATATACATGTAGTGTTTTAATATGTATTTATACACTTTTGAAAGACTTCAATACACTTATCAAAATACTTCTACTTAACAAAAATGCTTACAATTACATCCTCGTTCAGTTTCATCAACAATTCTACTCGTATGCACCCGTATTCGTACTCGTACAATACACAGCTTTTAGATGTATGTACTATTGGTATATACACTCCAATGATCAGCTCTTAGCAGCCCATGTGAGTCACCTAACACATGTGGGAACCATCATTTGGCAACTAGCATGAAATATCTCATAAAATTACAAAAATATGAGTAATCATTCATGACTTATTTACATGAAAACAAAATTACATATCCTTTATATCTAATCCATACACCAACGACCAAAAACACCTACAAACACTTTCATTCTTCAATTTTCTTCATCTAATTGATCTCTCTCAAGTTCTATCTTCAAGTTCTAAGTGTTCTTCATAAATTCCAAAAGTTCTAGTTTCATAAAATCAAGAATACTTTCAAGTTTGCTAGCTCACTTCCAATCTTGTAAGGTGATCATCCAACCTCAAGAAATCTTTGTTTCTTACAGTAGGTTATCATTCTAATACAAGGTAATAATCATATTCAAACTTTGGTTCAATTTCTATAACTATAACAATCTTATTTCAAGTGATGATCTTACTTGAACTTGTTTTCGTGTCATGATTCTGCTTCAAGAACTTCGAGCCATCCAAGGATCCATTGAAGCTAGATCCATTTTTCTCTTTTCCAGTAGGTTTATCCAAGGAACTTAAGGTAGTAATGATGTTCATAACATCATTCGATTCATACATATAAAGCTATCTTATTCGAAGGTTTAAACTTGTAATCACTAGAACATAGTTTAGTTAATTCTAAACTTGTTCGCAAACAAAAGTTAATCCTTCTAACTTGACTTTTAAAATCAACTAAACACATGTTCTATATCTATATGATATGCTAACTTAATTATTTAAAACCTGGAAACACGAAAAACACCGCAAAACCGGATTTACGCCGTCGTAGTAACACCGCGGGCTGTTTTGGGTTAGTTAATTAAAAACTATGATAAACTTTGATTTTAAAGTTGTTATTCTGAGAAAATGATTTTTATTATGAACATGAAACTATATCCAAAAATTATGATTAAACTCAAAGTGGAAGTATGTTTTCTAAAATGGTCATCTAGACGTCGTTCTTTCGACTGAAATGACTACCTTTACAAAAACGACTTGTAACTTATTTTTCCGACTATAAGTTATCAACGGCCATAACGGTTATGTTCCACAAGACCAAGGATGGGAAGTAGTCCTAGTAAAACCAGAATGCATGACTTGTTTCTGGACGTATGAATTACGTGTCTTTATTGCCTTTGCTGAACGACTTGTGTACTAGCTAGAATTATCTTCACAACTATCTTGTATCAAAGTTATTGTGTGCTATATTTCATGCTTTATGTAAAATAAGCGGTATTGTAAGTTTGTAAAATATTGTATAAAAGTTTGAACGCGAAATATTATTATAATCAGTTTTTCATATAGAATTGTAGTAGTTGAATTGTATATTAGCTACTAAGTATGAACTTAACGGGTAGGTACTACCCGAATTTAAACTTATAAAACGCTAATATGAAGAAAAAGCTTTTATAAATGAGTTCATATTATGCTACGAAATACTATTAACTACTCTTAATATTCTGTATGATTAACTTGTTCCATTTAACTATTTTGAAGGAAATGGCACCGACTACTCGACACACCGTGAATATGAATGAAGAGGAATTCCGTACTTTTCTAGCTTCAAACATAGCCGCAGTACAGGCTGCGCTACATACCAACAATAACCTTGGATCTAGCAGTACAGGAAATCGTGTAGGATGCACCTACAAAGAATTCACTGCCTGCAAACCTTTGGAATTTGATGGAACCGAAGGACCGATCGGATTGAAACGGTGGACCGAGAAGGTTGAATCGGTGTTTGCCATAAGTAAGTGTACTGAAGAGGACAAAGTGAAGTACGCTACGCATACCTTCACAGGTTCTGCGTTAACATGGTGGAATACCTATCTAGAGCAAGTGGGACAAGACGATGCGTACGCACTACCGTGGTCAGCATTCAAGCACTTGATGAACGAGAAGTACCGTCCCAGAACCGAGGTCAATAAGCTCAAGACAGAACTTAGAGGGTTACGAACCCAAGGATTTGATATTACCATGTACGAAAGACGATTCACAGAATTGTGCCTATTGTGTCCGGGAGCATTCGAAGATGAGGAAGAGAAGATCGACGCGTTTGTGAAAGGATTACCGGAAAGAATCCAAGAAGATATAAGTTCACACGAGCCCGCCTCCATACAACAGGCATGTAGAATGGCTCACAAACTAGTGAACCAGATTGAAGAAAGAATTAAAGAACAGACTGCTGAAGAGGCCAATGTGAAGCAAGTCAAAAGAAAGTGGGAGGAAAACGGTGATAAGAATCACCAATACAACAACAACAGTAATTACAACAATAATCGCAACAATTATCCCAACAATCGCAACATCAATCGCAACTATAACAAATGGCCCAAAAACAACAACAACAACAACAACAACAACAACAACAACAACAACAACAACAACAACAACAACAGCAGCTACAACAATCATCCCAACAACAATAATAACCGCAACAACAACAACAATCAGAAGTAGCTATGCCAAAGGTGTGAAAAGTATCACTCGGGGTTCTGCACCAAATTTTGCAACAAGTGTAAAAGAAATGGTCATAGCGCGGCTAAGTGTGATGTCTACGGACTAGGGGTTAATAGAACGAAAGGAACAAATGGTGTCGGAACGAGTAATGGCGGAGCAAGTAGTGTCGGAGCAAGTTATGCCAATGTAGTTGTTATAAATGTGGAAAACCGGGCCACATTATTAGAAATTGCCCGAACCAGGAGAACACGAATGGACAAGGCCGCGGAAGAGTTTTCAATATTAATGCGGCAGAGGCACAGGAAGACCCGGAGCTTGTTACGGGTACGTTTCTTATTGACAATAAATCTGCTTACGTTTTATTTGATTCGGGTGCGGATAGAAGCTATATGAGTAGAGATTTTTGTGCTAAATTAAGTTGTCTATTGACGCCTTTGGATAGTAAATTTTTACTCGAATTAGCAAATGGTAAATTAATTTCAGCAGATAATATATGTCGGAATCGAGAAATTAAACTGGTTAGCGAAACATTTAAGATTGATTTGATACCAGTAGAGTTAGGGAGTTTTGATGTGATAATCGGTATGGACTGGTTGAAAGAAGTGAAAGCAGAGATCGTTTGTTACAAAAATGCAATTTGCATTATACGAGAAAAAGGAAAACCCTTAATGGTGTACGGAGAAAAGGGCAACACGAAGTTACATCTTATTAGTAATTTGAACTCACAAAAACTAATAAGAAAATGTTGCTATGCTGTTCTAGCACACGTCGAGAAAGTACAAACTGAAGAAAAGAGCATCAATGATGTTCCCATTGCAAAAGAATTTCCCGATGTATTTCCGAAAGAATTACCGGGATTACCCCCACATCGATCCGTTGAATTTCAAATAGATCTTGTACCAGGAGTGATAATGCTAAAAACGAACATATATTTCATAGCATTATTCCTCAAGAAAGACAAGCTTTTAGTTGCAATTGTTCTATTTACAAGTGATATTCGTTTAAATAATAAAAGGTGAAGACAAAAGACAGATTCGACGAATTGAAGACGCAAACGACCAAAAAGCTCAAAAGTACAAAAGACAATCAAAAAGGTTCCAATTATTGATAAGAAACGTCTCGAAATCACAAGAGTACAAGATTCAAAACGCAAAGTACAAGATATTAAATTGTACGCGAGGACGTTCGAAAATCCGGAACCGGGACCAGAGTCAACTCTTAACGCTCGACGCAACGGACTAAAAATTACAAGTTAACTATGTATATAAATATAATATAATATATAATTAATTATATTAATTATATATATATATATTATATATATATATTAAAAACCGTCGGCAGAGAAAACTCCAAGGACTGAGCTGTAAAATTAACCTCCGCGACTCGCGGAGTTTGAAGGGGATTTTGCCGCGAGTCGCGGAGCCCCAAATTTCAACTCTGGCTATAAAGCAAACCGAATTCTGATCAAAATTTCATATTCTATTTCTCTCTTCTCTCATATATACGATATATATATATATATAATTTATATTTTAATTTTAATTTTAATTTTAATTCTAATAATAAGGGTATGTTAGCGAATGTTGTAAGGGTGTAAGTCGAAATTCTGTCCGTGTAACGCTACGCTATTTTTAAATCATTGTAAGTTATGTTCAACCTTTTTACATTAATGTCTCGTAGCTAAGTTATTATTATGCTTATTTAAAACGAAGTAATCATGATGTTGGGCTAATTACTAAAATTGGGTAATTGGGCTTTGTACCATAATTGGGGTTTGGACAAAAGAACGACACTTGTGGAAATTAGACTATGGGCTATTAATGGGCTTTATATTTGTTTAACTAAATGAAAGTTTGTTAATGTTAATATAAAGATTTACAATTGGGCGTCCCTATAAATTACCATATACACTCGATCGGACACGATGGGCGGGGTATTTATATGTACGAATAATCGTTCATTTAACCGGACACGGGAATGGATTAATAGCCACTAGAATAATTAAAACAGGGGTGAAATTACATTCAAGGGTAATTGGTGTAATTGTTAACAAAGTAGTAAAACCTTGGTTTACACGCAGTCGATAACCTGGTGTATTCATTAAACAAAGTATTAAAACCTTGTTACAATTCGAATCCCCAATTAGTTGGAATATTTAACTTCGGGTATAATAATAATTTGACGAGGACACTCGCACTTTATATTTATGACTGATGGACTGTTATGGACAAAAACCAGACGGACATATTGAATAATCCAGGACAAAGGACAATTAACCCATGGGCATAAAACTAAAATCAACACGTCAAACATCATGATTACGGAAGTTTAAATAAGCATAATTCTTTTATTTCATATTTAATTTCCTTTATTTTATATTTAATTGCACTTCTAATTATCGCATTTTTATTGTTATTTTATTTAATCGCACTTTTAATTATCGTACTCTTTAATTATCGCAAGTTTATTTTATCGCACTTTTATTATTCGAAATTTCATTATCGTTATTTACTTTACGCTTTAATTTAAGTCTTGTATTTATTTTATATTTTACATTAGGTTTTAACTGCGACTAAAGTCTTAAAATCGACAAACCGGTCATTAAACGGTAAAAACCCCCCTTTATAATAATAATATTACTTATATATATATTTGTATTTTTAATAAAAGTAAACTAATATAGCGTTGAGCTTTGTTTAAAGATTTCCCTGTGGAACGAACCGGACTTACTAAAAACTACACTACTGTACGATTAGGTACACTGCCTATAAGTGTTGTAGCAAGGTTTAAGTATATCCATTCTATAAATAAATAAATATCTTGTGTAAAATTGTATCGTATTTAATAGTATTTTCGCACCAAAAATAATACTATTTTATATACACCTCGTACGACATCAAGTATTTTTGGCGCCGCTGCCGGGGAACTATCTTAAAAGCCGGAAGCGCAACGCTAATATAAAAAAAAATTTTAGCTTACTTTTATTAAAAATTCGTTTTTGTAAAAATACGTTTTAATTATTCAAAAATATAAAAAGAAAAAGAAAAATATAAGTATTTTTAAGATTTTGTTAAATATTTAAGTTTTATAAGTTTCTTTATTTTTATTTTAGTTTATAAAAATATAAGTTTTATTTTAAAATCTTTTATTTATTTAAAAACAGAAAACAGAAAATAAAATAAAAAAAAAATAATAAAGAAAAACGCGTAAAAATTGAAACCTGTCAGCTGAATTCTGGAACCCCGCGACTCGCGGGGTTTGATGCTTCAATTGCCGCGACTCGCGGAGTAACTCTGACACGCGACAGAAACCCTAAAACTGCATTAATTACGGGTTATTATTAATATTAATTATTATTTAAACCTAATTATTATTATTATTATTATTAGTTTTAGTTTTATTTTTATTTTTACTTTTTATTTAATTTATGTATTTAGTATTAATTAGTTTTATTAAATTGTAAAATTAGTAGTTTTATTAAATAAATAATATAAAAATAATATTTTTTATAAAAATTGTACTTTTTACAATTTTTTTTGTATATTTTTATATTTTGTCCCTTTTTAATCGTTGTAGCGTAATATTTGTATTTTTAGCTCATATTTAATTTTAAACTTAGTTTTTGCCATAGTCATTTTTACTCCTATATTTTTAGGCTTTGCCGTAGAATTCCTTAAGTGCTTTTTCTTTAGACTAAGATTTAGGTGCTTTAGAATTTTGCGACGCCTTTTTAAGTTTTAGTTTCTTTTTAAGTTATTTCCATTTGGGATTTAGTTTTTCCTGTAAGCTTTAATATTTTTAGACCTTTTACTATGTATCAATTATCATTCCAATTAGTAATCTCAATTTGCGATTATAATTTTAAGTTAGTTGTAGTAATAAGGTTAGGTTAGTCAAGTATTTTTAAGTTTTTATAAGTTTCTTTTATTTTTCCGTCACCTTTTATTTTTCAACCATTTTTTTCTTTTTCGACCTTTTGCGACGAACTCTTTTTCTCTCTTATTTCTCGCTATTCTAGTTTTTAGGACTTAGAATTTTTTCTACTTCTTATCTAAATTTCTTAAAATTACGAAAATTTATTTTAAGTGGTTAAATTAATAGACATCAAAATTTTCTGATTCGTAGTAATAGTTGGATTTGTACGTGGACCGGGTTATTGGAGCCAAACATTCCTCAATTATATTGAGACCAAACGAATCCTGCCCCTCTGCTGCATCTTTTGGCTATTCGAAACGTGGGCAAAATCAGAAAAGTCTATTGATTGGATAACTTATTATAATTTTTCTTTCCTTTTAAAAAACTAATAGGATATTCAGTGAATGCACCGAGCAAGACGTTCATCACCTTTTGTACGTTCACCACCTGTAACTAGATCAAGACATCGTTTAGCAAATACAACCGCCGTTGATTTTTCTTTAGAATCGTCATCTAGTCAACCAAGAACTCCAACTCAAATTTCCGATAATCCATTTTTTGAACCCAACCTCACAATTGAGAATCCGGAAAATATTCAGGAACGGTTCGTAGATCCTGAACCACTAAACTTTCCTCCGGAACCACCAATCATTCAAACAGAGATTGTTGAGGAACGAACCATTAAATCAGAATCATCTAGTGATACCGATTCAACAAATTCAATTATGGAGAATCTGGAACCTTTAAGTATGGAAGACCGAATGAGAGCTAAACGCACTGGCCAAGGTCACGCAATTACTCATCCAGACATTAATGCGCCAGATTATGAAATCAAAGGACAAATTCTACACATGGTGACTAATCAATTCCAATTTAGTGGTGCGCCGAAGGAAGATCCAAATGAACATCTACGTACCTTTAATAGGATCTGCACACTATTTAAAATACGAGAAGTGGAGGATGAACAGATATATCTCATGTTATTTCCCTGGACTTTAAAGGGAGAAGCCAAAGATTGGTTGGAATCGTTACCTGAAGGGGCGATTGATACATGGGATGTTTTAATTGACAAATTTCTTAAACAATTCTTTCCTGCATCTAAAGCCGTAAGACTTCAAGCAGAAATTGTTACGTTCACACAGAAACCAAATGAAACTCTATATGAGGCGTGGACAAGATATGGAAAGTTATTAAGAGGATGTCCGCAACATGGTTTAGACACCTGTCAAATAGTACAAATATTCTACCAAGGATGCGACATCACTACAAGAAAAGACATAGATATAGCAGCTGGTGGTTCTATTATGAAGAAAACCGAAACTGATGCTTACAAAATTATTGATAACACTGCTTCCCACTCACATGAGTGGCACCAAGAAAAAGATATCATTAGATCATCTAAACCAGCTAGAGCCGATTCTAGCCATGACTTAGATTCCATTTCCGCAAAGATAGATGCTGTGGAGAGACGAATGGAAAAGATGACTAAGGATATTCACTCAATACGAATTAGTTGTGAGCAGTGTGGAGGACCACATTTGACAAAAGATTGTCTCAGTATTGAATTAACAATGGAACAAAGAGAGAATATTTCATACATAAACCAAAGGCCTGGAAATAATTATCAGAATAATTATCAACCGCCAAGACCGATTTACAATTAAAACCAGAATTATAACCGAAATATTCCATACAACAACCAACAAGGTCCTAGCAATCAACAAGTATCCAATAATACTTACAATCAGCAAAGACCTAATTTTCAAAACAAACCACCACAACAAACCGATGATAAAAAGCCAAATTTAGAAGATATGATGACAAAGCTAGTTGAAACTCAAACGCAGTTTTTCACATCTCAAAAACAAACCAATGAACAAAATGCTCAAGCATTTAGAAATCAATAAGCTTCTATTCAAAATCTGGAACAAGAAGTAAGTAACCTAGCAAGGTTAATAGGTGAAAGAAAACCGGGAAGTCTACCTAGCAATACAAATGCTAACCCCCGGAATGAAACAGCTAAAGCTATTACCACAAGAAGTGGTACAACACTTAAACCACCTGAAATACCTGTAACTTCTGATGAAACTATTCCTACTCCACAAGAACCACAACCTGATCAAGATAAGGAAAAAGAACCGGTAGTTGAAAAGGTTAATGAAGATAACACAGTTAAGGATAAACCTTATGTTAAACCATACCAACCACCACTTCCTTATCCGAGTAAAATGAAGAAAGAAAAACTTGAAGCCGAGCAATCCAAATTCTTGGATATGTTTAAACAGATAAATGTAAATCTTCCTTTCATTGATGTGATTTCAGGAATGCCAAGATATGCTAAATTCTTGAAAGATCTAATCTCAAATAGAAAGAAAATGGAAGAACTCTCGGCTGTTACTATGAATGCTAATTGTTCAGCAGTGCTGTTGAATAAGATACCAGAAAAACTATCTGATCCAGGAAGTTTCACAATTCCATGTTTTCTGGGTAGTCTTAATCCAATAGAAGCATTGGCAGACTTAGGTGCTAGTATAAATCTAATGCCGTATTCACTATACACTAAACTAGACCTTGGAGAATTGA
This sequence comes from Rutidosis leptorrhynchoides, assembly GCF_046630445.1. Lineage (NCBI taxonomy): Eukaryota > Viridiplantae > Streptophyta > Magnoliopsida > Asterales > Asteraceae > Rutidosis > Rutidosis leptorrhynchoides. Next base: position 679,610,283 of record NC_092335.1, on the reverse strand, counting down.
AACCAACAAGAATAAGCATACAACTAGCCGATAGATCAATAAAATATCCTAGAGGGATAATGGAGAACATGCTAGTTAAAGTTGGTACTTTAGTATTTCCAGTAGATTTTGTTGTTTTGGACATGGAAGAAGATTCTCAAGTTCCTCTCATATTAGGAAGACCATTCTTAAACACGGCTAAAGCAATGATAGACGTGTTCGGTAAGAAACTGACCCTAAGTATAGAGGATGAGAGTGTTACCTTTTCAGTTGATAGAGCAATGCAACAACCACAATCTGCAGATGATACATGTTATTATATTCAAACTATAGATGCACATGCAGAATTATTAGAAGAATTTCCAGAATTACAAGGAACAGGAGAATGTTCTTTAGGAGAAGGTAATGAACCAATTGATGAAGCTGAAATGTTAGCTACACTTATAGCTAATGGATATGAACCAACAACAGAAGAAATTCAAATGCTAAAAGAAGAAGACAGATATCGATATAAATCATCGATAGAAGAACCTCCGAAATTAGAGTTAAAGCCACTTCCAAACTATTTGGAATACGCTTATTTACATGGTGAATCTAAATTACCTGTAATAATATCGTCTTCTCTTACTGAAAATGAGAAATCACAACTCATTTCTGTGTTGAAAGCTCATAAACCAGCCATTGCATGGAAGATTCATGATATTAAAGGAATAAGTCCTTCGTATTGCACACATAAAATCCTTATGGAAGAAGGTCATAAAACGTATGTGCAACGCCAACGAAGACTAAATCCTAATATGCAAGATGTAGTTAAGAAAGAGATTATTAAACTGCTAGATGCAGGTTTAATTTATCCAATCTCTGATAGTCCATGGGTAAGCCCAGTTCAATGCGTGCCTAAGAAGGGTGGCATGACTGTCATTACAAATGAGAAAAATGAGCTTATTCCTACTAGGACTGTAACAGGATGGCGTGTATGTATTGATTATAGAAAATTAAATGACGCCACCAGAAAAGATCACTTTCCCTTACCTTTCATAGATCAAATGTTGGAAAGATTAGCCGGAAATAGTTACTATTGTTTTCTAGATGGATTTTCCGGATATTTTCAAATTCCAATAGCACCCGAGGACCAAGAGAAAACCACATTCACGTGACCTTATGGTACTTTTGCTTACAAACGCATGCCATTTGGACTTTGTAACGCCCCTGCAACCTTTCAAAGGTGTATGATGGCGATTTTTCACGACATGATAGAAGAATGCATGGAAGTATTCATGGATGACTTTTCAGTCTTCGGTGATACATTTAAATCATGTCTAGTTAATCTGGAACGAATGCTAATTAGATGCGAAAAATCAAATCTAGTACTTAATTGGGAGAAATGCCATTTCATGGTTAAAGAAGGCATCGTTCTTGGACATAAAATTTCAAAAGAAGGAATTGAAGTGGATAGAGCTAAAGTAGATGTAATTGCTAAACTTCCACATCCCACCAATGTTAGAGGAGTTAGGAGTTTTCTAGGGCATGCCGGTTTTTACCGACGTTTCATAAAAGATTTTTCTAAAATTGCCACTCCTATGAATAAACTCCTAGAAAAGGATGCGCCATTCATCTTTTCAGATGAATGTATCAAATCTTTTAATATTCTTAAAGAAAAACTCACTAATGCGCCGATCATGATAACACCAAATTGGAATCTACCATTTGAACTAATGTGCGATGCAAGTGATTTTGCAATGGGAGCCGTTTTAGGACAAAGGATTGAAAAACGATTTCAACCTATATATTATGCTAGTAAGACATTACAAGGAGCACAAACGAACTATACAACTACTGAAAAAGAACTCCTTGCTATTGTCTTTGCTTTTGACAAATTTCGATCATATCTCGTTCTAGCAAAAACGGTGGTCTATACCGACCATTCTGCTCTTAGATACCTATTTTCAAAACAAGATGCTAAACCAAGATTAATCCGTTGGATCTTACTCTTACAAGAGTTTGATATTGAAATCCGAGATAAAAGAGGAGCAGAAAATCTCGCCGCTGATCATCTTTCTCGTCTTGAAAATCCCGAATTAGAAGTTCTAAATGAATCGGCCATACAAGACAACTTTCCTGATGAATATCTATTGAAGATAGATTATAAAGAAATCCCATGGTTTGCAGACTATGCAAACTACTTAGTTTGTGGATTCCTTGAAAAAGGATTATCGTACCAAAGACGAAAGAAATTCTTCAGTGATATAAAACACTATTTCTGGGAAGATCCACATCTGTTTAAAAGTTGTCCCGATGGAATAATACGCCGATGTGTATTTGGAGATGAAGCTAGTAAAATTTTAAACCATTGTCACACAGGACTAACAGGAGGGCATTATGGGCCTCAACTAACAGCAAGAAAAGTTTATGAAGCTGGATTCTATTGGCCTACAATTTACAAAGACGCACACCTTCTTTGCAAATCCTGTGATGCATGTCAAAGGGCAGGAAAAATAAGTCAACGTGATGAAATGCCACAAAATGTCATCCAAGTATGTGAAGTATTTGACATTTGGGGTATTGACTTTATGGGTCCATTTCCAAAATCTCATAATAATCTATATATACTCGTAGCCATTGATTATGTATCTAAATGGGCGGAAGCACAAGCTCTCCCAACTAACGATGCATGAGTTGTAGTCAACTTTTTAAAACGTCTTTTTGCAAGGTTTGGAACACCGAAAGCTTTAATAAGTGATCGGGGAACTCATTTTTGTAATAATCAACTTGAGAAAGTTCTTAAAAGATATGGAGTAACTCATAAAATCTCCACCGCATATCATCCACAAACAAGTGGACAAGTTGAAAATACCAACCGAGCTTTAAAACGTATTCTAGAGAAAACCGTAGGATCAAATCCGAAGGAATGGTCCATTAAATTGGAGGATGCACTCTGGGCTTTTAGAACAGCCTACAAAACTCCAATTGGAACCACACCTTTTAGACTTGTTTATGGAAAAGCATGTCATCTTCCAGTAGAAATTGAACACAAAGCATTTTGGGCTTTGAAGACATGTAATCTTGATTTACATGAAGCCGGACGTCTACGATTAAGTCAACTAAACGAATTAGAAGAATTAAGACATGAAGCATACGAAAATTCATTAATCTATAAAGAAAGAACGAAGAAATGGCATGATAAAAGAATCAGAAGTTCAAAAGAATTTAAAGAAGGAGACAGAGTTCTTCTTTTCAATTCACGATTCAAGCTATTTCCTGGAAAATTGAAATCAAGATGGTCTGGACCATTCATAGTCAAAAGAGTTTTCCCATACGGAACGATAGAATTAATAAATTCAAATGGGATTGAATTTAAAGTTAATGGTCACAGAGTTAAACATTAAATACATGGTCCGATGGAAGTCGACAATGAAGTTAATCATAATTTCGATACCACAGCTAACTAAGTGTGGGGAGAATCAAGTCTTTAAAGGATAATATGTATTTCTGTTAGAGTTAGATTGTCTGTTTTCGTGTAGTTCTCGAAAATGGAACCCGAATGGTCTTTCCCTAGCAGACCCTAAAGAACTAGTCTTCTCCCCCCATTCTGAATTTTTATTTTTTTTAGGTTTTTACGAAATGAAGACTGCCTGTGAACTAAACCATGGTCTAATGCTACACGCTTTGATCACTAAACGTAATAATGACATACTACCGAGCGAATTAGTATCAGTAATCAGAGAAAGAATGGACGGAGTTAGAAAAGAATCCAGATGCGAAGATAATAAGTTACAATTTGGTAAAGGAAAATCAAAATCCGCAGCGAAAAGAAGAGCACGACACCTAGAACGATGTCACAAATGCGGAAAATGGTCACATGGAGGTAAATGTTCAAATAATCAAACCTATTCAAATACCGAATTTGTTACTTTATGCAGAGACGGACCGTTCATATGTTTAGAAGAAAAGACACTGAATGCTCGAGGTTACGCCTATGTAGCCATGGAAAATCAATTAAACCGACTATCTTATGAATGGAATAGATCATATAACTAAGAAATCTATTTCACAGGTATGTCTGTACAGTTTTTATTTTTATTTTTATTTTTAACCTTTTGATAATAAACGCTAATTTGTTCGCTAAAAAGTATTAAATTGGTATTAAATAAAATTAGGTTTGGCGACCGAAATTATTGATATCATTCAAAAATTTATTACATCACTGCGAAATTTAACGTTTATTCTTAAGGTATAAATATCTTTAATCAATCAACCCAAAATATTTCAAAAATTCGTCATGAGTTAAATTAGGTCTTGGAACCGAAATTACTTTACCAAAAAGAGGGGCGCATATTTTTGATAATATTTGATTGATTAAAGTGGGATAAAAAGACAAAAAGATTTTTAATTTTATTTTTACCATGTTTTTAATCTTAATATTTAAATCTTAAATTAATATTGTAAACTTTGTAAAAACAATATATTTAAAATATTTGAAAAAATTAATATAAGTTTGATATGAATTTATAAATTTTTAAAATTAAGTTTGGTGTGAATTTTTAATTTTTAAAATATGAAATTTTAATTGTATGCATTTCAAATTTTAAGTTTGGTGTGAATTTTTAATTTTTAATTTTTAATTTTGAATTTTATATTTAAGTTGTGTGAATTTAAAAACAAAAATTTACTTTATCTCATTAAGTTAAGAATATGATTTTTAAAATTCGTCGTAAGTTGAAGACTAGGTCTTTGAACCGAAATTGCTTTACCCGAGGGAGGAACGAGAACTTTTATTATCATTATTTTTAATCTTATTGAATTAAAGTATGCCAAAAACATTAAAAAAACCAAAAATCTTAGCTTTTAAAACAATCGCTACAAAAAGACAAATTTTAAAATTTTGTCGGAGGACGGACTAGGACATCGATCCGAAACGACCTCGTCCTAAATAACAAGGGAAACAAAATTTTAAAATTAAATACTTAATTGTTTTATAAGTTAAAGATTATAAAAAAAAAAAAAAAAAAAAGAGCAAACTCCGCGACTCGCGGAGTTTGAAAGGGAAATCTCCGCGAGTCGCGGAGGGACCGAAAATCAGAAAAAAAAATATAAAGAGCTGAACGATCAGTTCACTCCCCCACACAAAACACTGCGAATTTCACAGCGAAAAAACCCGAAAAAACCCGAGAAAAAACCCCAAAAATCACAATTTTTAACCGTTAATCACCAAATCTTTTGCTAAAATCATGTTGAGAAGGATGCTATCTAAGAATTACTCAAGAAAAACGGTAAATTTCTACACCTAAACACCATTTAATCCGAAATTTGGTGTTCTTGAGCTATTTTTTCCCCAATTTGATTTTGATGCTTTTTAGTGTAATTAGACTTAAATTGTTTATGTATTATGCTTGTATAACCTAGATTGATGCTGTTTAACATGATTAGAAGCCTTAAACTTCAAATTTTGAGTAATCTAGGGTTTGTGTTCTTGAGCAAATTTGGGGCTTTTTGATATAAACAGGTTATGGCCGATTTTTGTCATGAATTATTGCTAAATTGAGTAGTGTAACATGTCTAGGTAGTTAAATGATCCAAACTTTGAGCCTAAACATGATTTTGAGAATTAAAGTGGACTTTTTCAAGTCTAAAATTCATGAACTTGATTTTTGAAAGATAATGCCATTTGAGACTTGTTTAATTGCTAGTAATGATTATTTTGACATGTTATTTGAGTTGAATGCTTATGAACTTGGCGAAAATTTTCGTATATGCTTATTTGAAAAAGTGTAGATTTGATAAAAATGTGAAAATGAGCTTAAGTTTGATATAAATTGATAATGTCATTGTAATTATTTTGATTGATGATTTTGCTGACACTAATGCATATTTGGATGCACAAAAATTGTGTTTGATGTGTTTTGCAGAATGAAAGGGGTGAATCTTCATCCCAAGCCCGCAATGCTTCTGCTGAGAATTTGGAACAACAGGAGGTGGATAACTACTACAAGCAGGATGTACCTCATCCAGTCATGACCTTTTCCGATATGCACTTGGAAGAATTGCACCCGAACCTGAGATTTGACAGACTTTGGATAGATTATCCAAAATATCAACGGGGTTTGCATACTCTTCACTCTAAGGTTGTTGAGGTACCGAGGGTCATAGAATGGGGACCCTTAGAAGCTGTAGAATTGGCCGGGCCAATTAGGGAATTACTTGTACAGAGGTATGGTAATTCTTCTTTTAATGACTGGATATGTTTATTCACCATACGTAGACCTGTATATAAAGTATGGTGTGAAGAATTGTTATGTAGTATAGAGTTGAATGATCGGGTAGCTAGTTTGACCGATCGTTCTTTTATTAGATTTTTGTTAGGCGGTTCGATGCGCCACATGTCTTTACTGGACATGGCTCAGGCTTTACGTATATATACGCCTGAGGAGTTAGCGTCTGCCGATTGTAGAGGATTGATACTAAACGGTAGAAAGATAGATGAGAATTTTGATACACACAGTGTGTGGAGTCAAATGACAAGCCATCACCGTTTCAAAGGGGGAAATTACTCTTATTTGGATATAGATAGAGCCGAATTAAGAGTAATACATAGGTTTTTAGCTAATTCGATTACACAAAGGGGTAAGAACAAAGAAAAAGTAAATGAACAGGATTTGTTTTACCATATGTGTATTCGAGACCCACAAAGCGCTGTAAGTATACCATATTGTGTGGGTTATTATTTATCAGCTATGGTTCGGGGGATGCGACCACATAGCATAATAGGAGGTGGAATTTTTATTACTTTGATTGGTGAATATCTCGGTGTGGATATAAGTCGGGGGGGATTATTAGTAGAAGAACCAGAACCCCGCGATACTATAGGTTTAAATGTATACCATGGTGCGAAAGTTTTGAAGAGGCGAAATAACGCCGCAGTACGATACCATGGTAGACATCCACAGGTGGAGAGAAACCAGCAACAAGGTAATGTAGGAGGGGGGAATGAGATGCAAGAAATGCATAGGTTTATAGCTTCTCAGGAATACGAAAATGCTAGACAGAGAGCATTTGAAGATTGGCAAGTTCATCAGAACCAGATCATAGCTCATTGCCAACATATAGGTAGAAACTATATTCCTACACCGAAACCCATCTTCCCTCCTTGGTCAATAGAGATGCAGCCACCATATCCTACGTATGACCCTGCCGAAGCATTCTATAGCACTTATGGTTATGCCTGGAACCCCTATTGGTACCAATATCATCCTTAGTTTACTTATTATTTTTTTTTATTTTGTAATTTGTAATTATTGATACATTTAATATTTTTGTTAATATTGTAATCATTTTTATAATTATCTAACTTTTATTCTTAGACTTTAATAATTTTTGAATGTGGGGTAATATACCAAACTTCAAAAATATGTATATATGTTTGCAGTTTATCTTATGTACACAACAGGGTAAAACAACGCATTTTCAAAGACTGGCATTAAGTTCAGCAAAAGCAACTAATTTTGACGACAAGATACAAAATATATGTGAAATAACAACAAGACGGAATGAACAAATGAGGTGCACCATTTATCATTCAGCAAACAAACGCCAATATATTTGGAAACTTTGGTAAAAATTTAATCATTTTCACACTAATCACCCTCAATAATTTAAATTGTTACTGATTTCTTGCAAATGAGGGCATTGCAAGATCTTAAGTGTGGGAAGGGGTTAAATTCTTTCGGATTTTAAAAATTTTTACTTTATACATTTGGTTACCATTAAAAATACTAGTAAAGCAGTAGTTGTATTAGAATCTAGTGCTCTCTGATAATAAAGAACAGCCCTAGTCTTATATACTGACTACCCAATTCTAGTAAAATTTTTCAAAATTTTCAATTAAATGAATTCAAAATCATGTTTATACATATTTATGAACGATAAAACTAGGTTTTAACACCGAAATTATTGTTACCTCAGAAAGGACATAAATTGAGAAACAAACTAAAATGTTAAAATTCATTTAAAATGGAATAGAGGACGATAAAAAGGAAAATAAAAGCCAAGTGTGGGAAAATTTACCAAGTTATCTTAAACATATGTCACATATATCTGTAACAAATAACTGAAAATACTTTTGCTTTGGACTAAACTAAACTGTTTTACCCGATGAAAGAAAAGAAGAAATGGATCTACATGATGAATCAATTCCATCATTAAAAGGAAGTAAAGTCTTCCGAAAAAGAAACGCGCTTCTTGATTTAGGTCATGAAGTTGTCGTCCAGACCAGCTGTAGGTTGACGAAAAATCTAGAAAAGTCATCACTAAAATCAGCAGGAAATCCACGGACCTCAGCATTAAACAGGGTCGTCAAGTGGTCAGATTTATCCTAACCATGAGAAGGATTTATCTCGTACAATGGGGGGGCACCATGCAAATTAGCTGGATAAGACTAATGAATCAGATCCCCAGAAAGGATAATCTCCTTAAAGATTAAAAATCAGCTTTTAAGACTGATATTACTCAATCCTAGAGATTGACCTTAAAGATTGAGAATTACAAACTCATGGAATTCGATGATATCTAAACTCGAGCTTAAACGAGAAAATATTTTGATCAAAAATTACAAACCGATTTGTTTTCTGAAAACCCTATTTTCAATGCGTTCATTACCATTGAACGTAAAATCCTAGGAATTCACCTGGAATTCATTAGGTCACCTGAACTAAATCGGGTGTCAACCGTAAGAACGGTGGTTGCATAGCATGGTCGAAGACAGGACCTTGTGCCAGACCGAAAAATTATAAGGGTGAGCTTTACTATTGCTCCTACCAAGGATAGTAATTGCGTCCGACACGTTATAGACCATAATCAAAAGCATGTCACGGGACATTGCCTTAACAGTTGCTTGTTCAACGCTTTCCTTTACAACCGGACGGTAGTTTGCCGAAAGGTAATATACGGAACAAGTAAACTGGACGTGTTGCTTTCCAAATACAAGGTTAGCAAGTGGGTGACACAAAACCGCAAGTTTTGAGCTAAAATTTTCAAATCTGAAACCCACCAAACCCACAAAAATATTTTGTAAACACCGGTAAAGGGTTATTCCGGAAAACTTATCTAGGGTAAAAAAACTAGATTTAATTTTCAAAAGATCAAATGTTTTCATAAAGATCCAATTTCCTTAATGGATCTAAATTTTTATAGTCATGTGGGACTGTAAACCATATCGTTACTACCATTGTTTATACCGCCGTATAGAAATCACTGATGTACAAAGTGTGAAGAATAAAGAAGTGATTCTAGTATTTCAAGACAATATTGCTTGAGGACAAGCAACGCTCAAGTGTGGGAATATTTGATAATGCTAAAAATGAACATATATTTCATAGCATTATTCCTCAAGAAAGACAAGCTTTTAGTTGCAATTGTTCTATTTACAAGTGATATTCGTTTAAATAATAAAAGGTGAAGACAAAAGACAGATTCGACGAATTGAAGACGCAAACGACCAAAAAGCTCAAAAGTACAAAAGACAATCAAAAAGGTTCCAATTATTGATAAGAAACGTCTCGAAATCACAAGAGTACAAGATTCAAAACGCAAAGTACAAGATATTAAATTGTACGCGAGGACGTTCGAAAATCCGGAACCGGGACCAGAGTCAACTCTTAACGCTCGACGCAACGGACTAAAAATTACAAGTTAACTATGTATATAAATATAATATAATATATAATTAATTATATTAATTATATATATATTATATATATATATATTAAAAACCGTCGGCAGAGAAAACTCTAAGGACTGAGCTGTAAAATTAACCTCCGCGACTCGCGGAGTTTGAAGGGGATTTTGCCGCGAGTCGCGGAGCCCCAAATTTCAACTCTGGCTATAAAGCAAACCGAATTCTGATCAAAATTTCATATTCTATTTCTCTCTTCTCTCATATATACGATATATATATATATATAATTTATATTTTAATTTTAATTTTAATTATAATTCTAATAATAAGGGTATGTTAGCGAATGTTGTAAGGGTGTAAGTCGAAATTCTGTCCGTGTAACGCTACGCTATTTTTAAATCATTGTAAGTTATGTTCAACCTTTTTACATTAATGTCTCGTAGCTAAGTTATTATTATGCTTATTTAAAACGAAGTAATCATGATGTTGGGCTAATTACTAAAATTGAGTAATTGGGCTTTGTACCATAATTGGGGTTTGGACAAAAGAACGACACTTGTGGAAATTAGACTATGGGCTATTAATGAGCTTTATATTTGTTTAACTAAATGAAAGTTTGTTAATGTTAATATAAAGATTTACAATTGGGCGTCCCTATAAATTACCATATACACTCGATCGGACACGATGGGCGGGGTATTTATATGTACGAATAATCGTTCATTTAACCGGACACGGGAATGGATTAATAGCCACTAGAATAATTAAAACAGGGGTGAAATTACATTCAAGGGTAATTGGTGTAATTGTTAACAAAGTAGTAAAACCTTGGTTTACACGCAGTCGATAACCTGGTGTATTCATTAAACAAAGTATTAAAACCTTGTTACAATTCGAATCCCCAATTAGTTGGAATATTTAACTTCGGGTATAATAATAATTTGACGAGGACACTCGCACTTTATATTTATGACTGATGGACTGTTATGGACAAAAACCAGACGAACATATTGAATAATCCAGGACAAAGGACAATTAACCCATGGGCATAAAACTAAAATCAACACGTCAAACATCATGATTACGGAAGTTTAAATAAGCATAATTCTTTTATTTCATATTTAATTTCCTTTATTTTATATTTAATTGCACTTCTAATTATCGCATTTTTATTGTTATTTTATTTAATCGCACTTTTAATTATCGTACTCTTTAATTATCGCAAGTTTATTTTATCGCACTTTTATTATTCGAAATTTCATTATCGTTATTTACTTTACGCTTTAAATTAAGTCTTGTATTTATTTTATATTTTACATTAGGTTTTAACTGCGACTAAAGTCTTAAAATCGACAAACCGGTCATTAAACGGTAAAAACCCCCCTTTATAATAATAATATTACTTATATATATATTTGTATTTTTAATAAAAGTAAACTAATATAGCGTTGAGCTTTGTTTAAAGATTTCCCTGTGGAACGAACCGGACTTACTAAAAACTACACTACTGTACGATTAGGTACACTGCCTATAAGTGTTGTAGCAAGGTTTAAGTATATCCATTCTATAAATAAATAAATATCTTGTGTAAAATTGTATCGTATTTAATAGTATTTTCGCACCAAAAATAATACTATTTTATATACACCTCGTACGACATCAAGGAGCTGCACCAATAGCTCGTGCTCCTTACAGACTCGCACCCAGCGAGATGAAAGAACTGCAAAGTCAATTACAAGAACTTTTAGAGTGTGGTTTCATTCGACCAAGCACATCACCGTGGGGAGCTCCTGTTTTGTTTGTCAAGAAGAAAGATGGTACATTCAGGTTGTGTATCGACTACCGAGAGTTGAACAAACTTACCATCAAGAACCGCTACCCACTACCGAGAATCGACGACTTATTTGATTAACTACAAGGCTCGTCTGTTTATTCAAAGATTGACTTACGTTCCGGGTATCATCAAATGCGGGTGAAAGAAGATGATATTCCAAAGACTGCTTTCAGAACACGTTACGGTCATTACGAGTTTATGGTCATGCCGTTTGGTTTAACTAATGCACCAGCTGTGTTCATGGACCTTATGAACCGAGTGTGTGGACCATACCTTGACAAGTTTGTCATTGTTTTCATTGATGACATACTTATTTACTCAAAGAATGACCAAGAACACGGTGAACATTTGAGAAAGGTGTTAGAAGTATTGAGGAAGGAAGAATTGTACGCTAAGTTTTCAAAGTGTGCATTTTGGTTGGAAGAAGTTCAATTCCTCAGTCACATAGTGAACAAAGAAGGTATTAAGGTGGATCCGGCAAAGATAGAAACTGTTGAAAAGTGGGAAACCCCGAAAACTCCGAAACACATACGCCAATTTTTAGGACTAGCTGGTTACTACAGAAGGTTCATCCAAGACTTTTCCAGAATAGCAAAACCCTTGACTGCATTAACGCATAAAGGGAAGAAATTTGAATGGAATGATGAACAAGAGAAAGCGTTTCAGTTATCGAAGAAAAAGCTAACTACGGCACCTATATTGTCATTGCCTGAAGGGAATGATGATTTTGTGATTTATTGTGACGCATCAAAGCAAGGTCTCGGTTGTGTATTAATGCAACGAACGAAGGTGATTGCTTATGCGTCTAGACAATTGAAGATTCACGAACAAAATTATACGACGCATGATTTGGAATTAGGCGGGGTTGTTTTTGCATTAAAGACTTGGAGGCACTACTTATATGGGGTCAAAAGTATTATATATACCGACCACAAAAGTCTTCAACACATATTTAATCAGAAACAACTGAATATGAGGCAGCGTAGGTGGATTGAATTATTGAATGATTACGACTTTGAGATTCGTTACCACCCGGGGAAGGCAAATGTGGTAGCCGATGCCTTGAGCAGGAAGGACAGAGAACCCATTCGAGTAAAATCTATGAATATAATGATTCATAATAACCTTACTACTCAAATAAAGGAGGCGCAACAAGGAGTTTTAAAAGAGGGAAATTTAAAGGATGAAATACCCAAAGGATCGGAGAAGCATCTTAATATTCAGGAAGACGGAACCCGGTATAGGGCTGAAAGGATTTGGGTACCAAAATTTGGAGATATGAGAGAAATGGTACTTAGAGAAGCTCATAAAACCAAATACTCAATACATCCTGGAACGGGGAAGATGTACAAGGATCTCAAGAAACATTTTTGGTGGCCGGGTATGAAAGCTGATGTTGCTAAATACGTAGCAGAATGTTTGACGTGTTCTAAGGTCAAAGCTGAGCATCAGAAACCATCAGGTCTACTTCAACAACCCGAAATCCCAGAATGGAAATGGGAAAACATTACCATGGATTTCATCACTAAATTGCCAAGGACTGCAAGTGGTTTTGATACTATTTGGGTAATAGTTGATCGTCTCACCAAATCAGCACACTTCTTGCCAATAAGAGAAGATGACAAGATGGAGAAGTTAGCACGACTGTATTTGAAGGAAGTCATCTCCAGACATGGAATACCAATCTCTATTATCTCTGATAGGGATGGCAGATTTATTTCAAGATTCTGGCAGACATTACAGCAAGCATTAGGAACTCGTCTAGACATGAGTACTGCCTATCATCCACAAACTGATGGGCAGAGCGAAAGGACGATACAAACGCTTGAAGACATGCTACGAGCATGTGTTATTGATTTCGGAAACAGTTGGGATCGACATCTACCGTTATCAGAATTTTCCTACAACAACAGCTACCATTCAAGCATTGAGATGGCGCCGTTTGAAGCACTTTATGGTAGAAAGTGCAGGTCTCCGATTATCGTTGTAAAGATATTTAATGTATATATATCATATTAAGAGATATTCATACATGATAATATCATGATAATATAATAATTTAAAATCTCATTTGATATTATAAACATTGGGTTAACAACATTTAACAAGATCGTTAACCTAAAGGTTTCAAAACAACACTTACATGTAACGACTAACGATGACTTAACGACTCAGTTAAAATGTATATACATGTAGTGTTTTAATATGTATTTATACACTTTTGAAAGACTTCAATACACTTATCAAAATACTTCTACTTAACAAAAATGCTTACAATTACATCCTCGTTCAGTTTCATCAACAATTCTACTCGTATGCACCCGTATTCGTACTCGTACAATACACAGCTTTTAGATGTATGTACTATTGGTATATACACTCCAATGATCAGCTCTTAGCAGCCCATGTGAGTCACCTAACACATGTGGGAACCATCATTTGGCAACTAGCATGAAATATCTCATAAAATTACAAAAATATGAGTAATCATTCATGACTTATTTACATGAAAACAAAATTACATATCCTTTATATCTAATCCATACACCAACGACCAAAAACACCTACAAACACTTTCATTTCTTCAATTTTCTTCATCTAATTTATCTCTCTCAAGTTCTATCTTCAAGTTCTAAGTGTTCTTCATAAATTCCAAAAGTTCTAGTTTCATAAAATCAAGAATACTTTCAAGTTTGCTAGCTCACTTCCAATCTTGTAAGGTGATCATCCAACCTCAAGAAATCTTTGTTTCTTACAGTAGGTTATCATTCTAATACAAGGTAATAATCATATTCAAACTTTGGTTCAATTTCTATAACTATAACAATCTTATTTCAAGTGATGATCTTACTTGAACTTGTTTTCGTGTCATGATTCTGCTTCAAGAACTTCGAGCCATCCAAGGATCCATTAAAGCTAGATCCATTTTTCTCTTTTCCAGTAGGTTTATCCAAGGAACTTAAGGTAGTAATGATGTTCATAACATCATTCGATTCATACATATAAAGCTATCTTATTCGAAGGTTTAAACTTGTAATCACTAGAACATAGTTTAGTTAATTCTAAACTTGTTCGCAAACAAAAGTTAATCCTTATAACTTGACTTTTAAAATCAACTAAACACATGTTCTATATCTATATGATATGCTAACTTAATGATTTAAAACCTGGAAACACGAAAAACACCGTAAAACCGGATTTACGCCGTCGTAGTAACACCGCGGGCTGTTTTGGGTTAGTTAATTAAAAACTATGATAAACTTTGATTTTAAAGTTGTTATTCTGAGAAAATGATTTTTATTATGAACATGAAACTATATACAAAAATTATGATTAAACTCAAAGTGGAAGTATGTTTTCTAAAATGGTCATCTAGACGTCGTTCTTTCGACTGAAATGACTACCTTTACAAAAACGACTTGTAACTTATTTTTCCGACTATAAACCTATACTTTTCTGTTTAGATTCATAAAATAGAGTTCAATATGAAACCATAGCAATTTGATTCACTCAAAACGGATTTAAAATGAAGAAGTTATGGGTAAAACAAGATTGGATAATTTTTCTCATTTTAGCTACGTGAAAATTGGTAACAAATCTATTCCAACCATAACTTAATCAACTTGTATTGTATATTATGTAATCTTGAGATACCATAGACACGTATACAATGTTTCAACCTATCATGTCGACACATCTATATATATTTCGGAACAACCATAGACACTCTATATGTGAATGTTGGAGTTAGCTATACAGGGTTGAGGTTGATTCCAAAATATATATAGTTTGAGTTGTGATCAATACTGAGATACGTATACACTGGGTCGTGGATTGATTCAAGATAATATTTATCGATTTATTTCTGTACAGCTAACTGTGGACAACTAGTTGTAGGTTACTAACGAGGACAGCTGACTTAATAAACTTAAAACATCAAAATATATTAAAAGTGTTGTAAATATATTTTGAACATACTTTGATATATATGTATATATTGTTATAGGTTCGTGAATCAACCAGTGGCCAAGTCTTACTTCCCGACGAAGTAAAAATCTGTGAAAGTGAGTTATAGTCCCACTTTAAAATCTAATATTTTTGGGATGAGAATACATACAGGTTTTATAAATGATTTACAAAATAGACACAAGTACGTGAAACTACATTCTATGGTTGAATTATCGAAATCGAATATGCCCCTTTTTATTAAGTCTGGTAATCTAAGAATTAGGGAACAGACACCCTAATTGACGCGAATCCTAAAGATAGATCTATTGGGCCTAACAAACCCCATCCAAAGTACCGGATGCTTTAGTACTTCGAAATTTATATCATATCCGAAGGGTGTCCCGGAATGATGGGGATATTCTTATATATGCATCTTGTTAATGTCGGTTACCAGGTGTTCACCATATGAATGATTTTTATCTCTATGTATGCGATGTGTATTGAAATATGAAATCTTGTGGTCTATTGTTACGATTTGATATATATAGGTTAAACCTATAACTCACCAACATTTTTGTTGACGTTTAAAGCATGTTTATTCTCAGGTGAATATTAAGAGCTTCTGCTGTTGCATACTAAAATAAGGACAAGATTTGGAGTCCATGTTTGTATGATATTGTGTAAAAACTGCATTCAAGAAACTGATTTCGATGTAACATATTTGTATTGTAAACCATTATGTAATGGTCGTGTGTAAACAGGATATTTTAGATTATCATTATTTGATAATCTACGTAAAGCTTTTTAAACCTTTATTTATGAAATAAAGGTTATGGTTTGTTTTAAAAATGAATGCAGTCTTTGAAAAACGTCTCATATAGAGGTCAAAACCTCGCAACGAAATCAATTAATATGGAACGTTTTTAATCAATAAGAACGGGACATTTCAAGAACCACCCGTACTAGAGCTTAAGGAGCTACCCAAACACTTGGAGTATGTTTATCTCGAAGGTACATCTCAATTACCGGTAATTATTGCTTCACATCTTTCCGGTAATGAGAAGGATAGGCTAATCTCTGTTTTGAAAACCCATAAAAGGCTATAGCCTGGAAAACGACCGACATTCCAGGGATAACCCCGTCTTATTGTACACATAAAATTCTCCTTGAGAATGACTTCAAACCAGTAGTACAAAGATAATGTAGGCTAAATCCCAACATGAAAGAGGTTGTTAAAAAGGAGGTAGTCAAGCTTCTTGAAGCCGGGTTAATCTACCCCATCTCCGATAATCCTTGGGTTAGTCCAGTACAAGTAATGCCCAAAAAGGGGGGTACAACCGTTATTGTAAATGAAAAGGACGAACTCGTTCCAACTAGAACGGTTACCGGCTGGAGAGTCTGTATTGATTACAGACGTCTCAATGATGCCACTAGAAAGGATCATTTCCCGTTTCCTTTTATTGATCAAATGATTGAACGATTAGCGGGGAAAGAATACTATTGCTTTCTAGATGGTTTCTCCGGTTACTTCCAAATTCCAATTGATCCCAACGACCAAGAAAAGACCACATTCACTTGTCTTTTCGGTACATTTGCCTATCGCCGCATGCTATTTGGTTTATGCAATGCACCCGGAACCTTTCAAAGGTGCATGATGGCAATTTTTGATGATATGGTAGAGGATTTTATGGAAGTCTTCATGGATGACTTTTCCGTGTTTGGAGATTCCTTTGAATCATGTCTTTTTAACCTTGAACGTATGCTTATTCGATGTGAGAAAGCAAACTTAGTCCTAAATTGGGAAAAATGCCACTTCATGGTGAAGGAGGGCATTGTACTTGGTCACAAGATATCTCGTGCGGGAATAGAGGTAGATAAAGCTAAAATTGAAGTTATCTCTAAGCTACCTATACCGACAAATGTCAAGGCCATTAGAAGCTTTCTTGATCACGCGCGATTCTACAGACGATTTATCAAAGATTTTTCTAAAATCGCCCGCCCAATGACCAAACTTCTTGAAAAGGATGCTCCATTTAACTTCGATTCAAATTGCGAGAATGCATTCTCCATTCTAAAGTCAAAACTCACACAAGCTCCCATTATCGTATCTCCGGATTGGAGTATGCCTTTTGAGTTAATGTGTGATGCGAGTGACTATGCCTTAGGTGCTGTCTTGGGACAACGACCCGATAATTATTTTCATCCAATTTATTATGCGAGCAAAACGCTAACGGGAGCTCAAATTAATTATACCACCACGGAAAAGGAGCTCTTGGCGGTTGTTTATGCGTTTGATAAATTTCGGTCATATTTGGTGTTGTCCAAAACCATTGTTTACACGGACCATTCGGCCCTTAGGTACTTATTCTCGAAACTAGATGCAAAACATCGTCTCATACGTTGGGTTCTTTTACTTCAAGAGTTTGACATTGAGATACGTGATAAGAAAGGAGCCGAGAATCTAGCCGCCGACCATTTATCCCGACTTGAAAACCCCGAATTAGAAAAACTCGATGATACAATCATCAAGGACACATTTCCTGATGAATCTCTAATGAGGGTTGACAAGGAATCTGAAATCCCATGGTTTTCCCATTTTGCAAACTATCTTGCGTCAGGCATTCTTTAAAAAGGACTTTCTTATCAACAAAAGAAGAAATTCTTTGCGGATTTGAAGTCCTATTTCTGGGAACATCCCGACCTATTTCGTGTTGGTGCGGATCAAATGATTCGCCATTGTGTGTACGGAAAAGAGGCTCAACAAATTCTTGAGCATTGTCATCAAGGGCCCACCGGCGGTCATTTCGGACCAAACCACACCGCAAGAAAAATCCTTAACTCGGGCTTTTATTGGCCCACAATCTTTAAAGATGCCCATAATTTCGTTTGGACTTGTAATGCATGCCAACGAACGGGTAACATCACAAAAAAGGATGAGATGCCTCAAACTGGCATCCAAGTTTGTGAAATCTTTGATATTTGGGGAATCGATTTCATGGGACCATTTCCAAGTTCCCATAAGTGCAAGTACATCCTAGTAGCCGTTGACTATGTATCTAAGTGGGCTGAAGTGAAAGCTTTACCTACGAATGATGCTAGGGTGGTGGTGAACTTCTTGAAAAATCTCTTCTCGCGCTTTGGAATCCCGAAGGCACTCATATTCGATCGAGGAACACATTTTGCCAACAACCTTCTTGAAAAGGTGTTGAAGAAGTATGGCGTAATACATCGTTTCTCTACTCCGTACCACCCGCAAACGAGTGGTCAAGTGGAGAACACGAATCGTGCCTTAAAACGCATACTTGAGAAGACGGTTGATAACAACCCTAAGATTTGGCAACACAAGTTAGATGATGCATTGGGGGCCTTTTGGACTGCTTTTAAAACACCAATCGGCACCACACCATTTAGACTTGTATATGGTAAAGCGTGCCATCTTCCGGTTGAAGTGGAACATAGAGCATACTGGGCATTGAAACTTTGTAATTTAGACATGAAAAAGGCTGGTGAAAACCGATTCATGCAAATGCATGAATTGGAAGAGTTGAGGTTAGAGGCGTACGAGAATTCGAGCTCGTATAAGGAGAAAACGAAAAGGTGGCATGATGCCCGATTGAAAGAAGTGAAAGAGTTTAAAACCGGTGATAAGGTTTTAGTTTTTAACTCACGGTTTAAATTTTCTCCCGGAAAGTTGAAGTCCCGATGGACGGGACCTTATTTGGTGAAACAAGCATTTTCATCGGGATATGTTGAGTTGTTTGGAAACGGAAATACTTTTAAAGTGAATGGTCATCGATTAAAACTCTATTTTGATGGAGTTAATACCACGGTTCAAGATGACATCACTTTCTCCCCCAACGCTAATTAGCTTGGGAAAGAGTCGCTTGAACGACTCACTAATAAACCTCACAAATTGTATATAGTTCCTTCAGTGTGTTCGTTTCTTAGGATTGATTGTTTTGAGTGTTTTGAGTGATTTTTCGAGTTTTAGTACGAACCAAGTTGTTTAGGGACCTTTCGAAATGTTTAATACGCGAAAAAAATGTCAAAACTGGTGCAACAGGGCCAGATGCGCCGCATCCAGGCTGGATGCGCCGCATCTGAGGACAAGAAAAATGTCGACAGTTTTTGATGCGCTGAGAAAAGGTCATGCACCGCATTTGGGCCACCAGATGCGCCGCATCTGCTTCAGATGCGCCGCATCTGAGACAGATGCGCCGCATCTGATGCAGATGCGCTGCATCTGTGTCTGAATGTGGGTTTCTGCCTATCTTTTTTTGCACAAATACGGGAGTTTATCATTTTTATTCATTTTTTCACCTACAACTCCGACTTTTATCCCATTTTCTCTCAAGAATTTCATCTCTAAACACTAAATCAACCGATTAAACCCATCTTTGAGCATCTACTCCGTCTATCAACATGAGAAAGGTAAGATTAATCTTCATTTCTTCATGGTTCTTGTGTTCTTCATTCTCAAATTCGGATTTAGCTTGTTCTAGGTGTGGGGATGTTTAAATCTTCATGTTTTGGTCATTATATGCTTGTATTGTTGTTACTAATCCTTATTCATGCTCGAATTTCATGCTTAATTACTCAAAAATTTACTTTAGAAATTAGGGTTCTTCATGAATTTGGGGATTTCGAAAAAATGACCATTACTTGTTTAAATTAGGATGCTTTAGAGTTCAATTACTAGTATACATTGGCAAATCCGCATGAACCTTAGTTGAATTACACGATTACATAAATTATTGAATTGTAGGGTTCTTAAATTGGGGATTTTAACTTTTGTTGACTAAGTGAGTGTTCTAAGTGGAATTAAAGTAATTCATTGATTATGCTAAACTCATATATGCCTTAACTTAGTGTTTGTTCGAATTCAAAAGTTTTATTTGTGAAAGTTAAGGATTGTATGCTTAGGCTTTTTGATGAAATTGTATACTTGAGTCAACTTTAGTGTCTAAATGTATGATAACCATTGATTGCATATTGTTTGACATGCTTATTGATGAATGCTAATGGTTTCGTATACTTGTTTTGGTGAAACTAATTATGCTAGATATGATTGAACTTATGAAGTGATAAAGATTATGAGTCATATTAGTACATGTTTGTTAAAAATGAGATAAGTACATCCATGATAGAATTATGTTTGACATGAGAGTTTGTGTAATGCGTACGATATAACGCGTTCTACATGGTTTTGGCTTGTGCAATATGAAAGATGTTTTGAATTTCTTTAACGCTAATCAACTTGGTTTGTTGTTTTGTTTGTTTGGTTTTGTTGTGTTTTTGTAGACTAGAGCTTCATCATCAAACCCAAAATCAAAGAAGCAAAAAGCCTCGGCAATTATAGATGAGGAAACAAGTGAAGAAGAACATGCTGTTGAAGAGGAAGAAATGAATATTGACAATCGGCAGTTAAATGTCCGTGGATTAACCACTCCGGATCCATGGATCAATGCAGTTTTGAGGCATCCGGAATATCATGAATGGATGAAGGCACTTCTACACAAAGACGTATATCCGAGGAAATATATCGATTGGACACCATTAGAAGAAGCGGGCGAATATCAAAATTTTCGCAACCTTTTCCGAGTAAAGTATCAAGGCCATCGAATATATGCATGGGAAAACCTGTTCAGAATGCAAGAAAGAGTGTACCCACTTTTAGTCAAAGAATTCGTTGGTTCACTTAGGGTTGATTACACGTCACCAACATCCGGTACCTTTATGAGATTTCGTCTTGGAGGACAAGACCGAACATTAACACTGCTACAATTTGTAAAGGCGTTGGATATCTATGAAGGGTTGCCATGTCAATTGATGCAAAATTACTTTAATCAATGTATATACTACGTTTCTTCTTTTAATCATTCAGAAGCATGGGTGGACATGAGCAATAGCGCATATAGTGCAAGCAAGCAGACTTGTAGCAAGATACGTACCTACGAGCATCGATGCGTCCAAAGATTCATTTCAAGTGCCATAAACTGTCGAAAAGACAATAGCGAAAAAGTTACCAACTTGGATATCTGGTACATTCACGCGATAATGGATCACTCTCATGTTCATATTCCACGAATGATTCTCACTTTCCTTCTCAAAGAAAGGAAAAAGATTACACCAATCATTGGAGGCCATTTTGTAACCAGGATTGCCCAACATTTTCGTATCAATACAAGTGGGTTAGAGTAGAAACATATGATTGCCTTTGATAGAGTAAGCTATACAAGGGCAAACATTTTAACTAGGAGGTCGAACGGCCTTCTGACTAGGTATGTGGATCCCGTGAATAGGCAACCAGAACAACCATAACCGCAGCCAGATCCACAGCCGAATGTTGGAAGTAGTTCGGGTCCGGGAAATGATTGGGAGGCTTATATGGCACGACAGTTTTCAGATTTGTGACTCCATAATGATCGAAACACCCAAAAGGTAATTGATCACTACGATACAGGTAACAGGGAGATGCAACATTACATTGATGTAGGGAATGATCGAACGTGGTACACTCAAGCGAGGCAGCAAAATCAGCTTAACTGGATACATGAACAGACTGTGTCATATGCTGCAGATCCCGCTAACGATACCCCCTCTCCTTAGCCTGCATACGAACCATGGGTTCGAATGGGTGATCCATATCCTGCACCTTATCCTCCTCATCCTAACCCGCCTACTGAAGACACTATTGTCATCCCTGCTCAAGCAACTTATCAGGGGTACAACCCCTCAATATTTCAGGACAACGACGCGGGAAACCAAAATGAAGGCGGAGCTGGCCCAAGTAACTCTTTTGGGGGATTCTTATGAAGTTGACATGATTAGTGGTGAAGTGTGTGAACGGTTTGATTGATGTTGGTTTGTTTCAAAAACAATTTATCTTTATGTTTGGTGTGTAATAACTTGATAGTATTTTGGATGATTGTAATTTGAATAATTTAGATAATTATAAGTGGGGTTTTTAGTACATGGAGTACTGTGACACCGCTGATTTTTTTTTCCAGAAAATACGTGGTGGAAGCATTAATTTATTAATTACATAATAAACATTAACTATTGATAATACAACCTGTGTCACGTGTCTTTACAAAATACTTGTTTATATGGAGAAGATGTATTTACAATACATTTACAAAATATCACTGTTTAAACAAAACAAGACAACATCAGAGTTGACTCCTGTCAAACATAGCATCACCATGCCCGTCTTCTCCCAAAAGCAATATCTACAAAGCTAACAACCTGCAGGGAGGAGATGGAGGGGAATTAGCATGAAGCCAAGTGAGTACGACTAACTACAGGCCATAGCATACAAAAGTGTTATACTAATCATGTCACATAGTCTAACACACAAACATCACCCAAGTGCCGTCTACAGAGACTCTGGCGGCTCGGCCAAACCATTAACCACCAGCTGATCGGACTGGAGCTTACCAGAAGTTCCTCCACCACCGTGTGTATATATATAATCCACACGCGACGGATGCGTCATTCACATATATATACACCACAACTGTCTAGGCTAGCACAGAGGAACCCAACCCGCAGGTTGATCTCTCCTACCGAGGCTACCACACAATAGGGACGCACTGGGCTCCAGCAGACAAGCATCAACTAACATGCAGTCATCACAAGAACTAACTAACCACAACAATAAGTATATCTAACAAGCATGGCAATCATAATATAACATGATTCTATATACTATATTCTCCAGTTAGTCCCACTCACCAATTACAAGCAACCAGCTCAGATAATCTACTACTGAGCGGCTTCCTTTTCTTTTTCACCTGAACATAAGGTAAACCAAGTTAGTTATTGTCCATTAACACCAAATAACACAATATATAAATTTTTGTCAGAAAAAGTGTCCGCTAAAAATTTTTGCTTAACACTTATGCACTTTCAAAATACCATTCAAAATCATCAAAATACAAACGGGCAGCATAACGGCTAAAAATCAACACTTAGTAAAATATTTCACTGCCAAAGACCATCGGTCGATCGTCAAGGACGGTCGGTCGATCGTCAAGTGAAATGACCCGACCTAATCCATCTGGATGAAGTCTTCAACAGTTGGTCCCATTGCGAGGTTCTGACCTCTATATGCCATGAACGACTCCATATAATATTAGTAAATGCACAGCAGAAGGTTTCTTTCATACCTGAGAATAAACATGTTTTCAAGTGTCAACCAAAAGGTTGGTGAGTTCATAAGTTTATTGTAAACAGTAAAAATTCATCATTTTGATAGACCACAAGATTTAAATGCTGCATGGTACAAATGGGCCCGAATCCTATACCCACCTGTAATGTACATGCGATATCTTTTAAATACAGTACACCTTTCTCGTGTACGAAATCATCTTTCATAAATCTTAGTAACCGCACACATATCTCGTGCACAAAAATAACATACACATAACCTGTATATAAAATCGTTCTCTCGATACATAACATTCATATCAATTGGTGGCAATTATCATGTCCACATAATTCAATGGTGGCAATTATCATGTCCACATAATTCAATGGTGGCAATTATCATGTCCACATAATTCAACAATAATCCGCAGAACTTCTGTCTGCATAATAATTCATTCGAGGAATGTTTTATTTGTGTCTATCTCGTCAAACATTTATAAAAGCATTTCATGTATTCGCAGTTTAAAATATATTTCAAAAGCATCTAATAAAGCAGTTGTAAAAACAGCGCATGTATTCTCAGTCCCAAAAATGTATATTGCAAAAGTATTTAAAAAGGGAGCAAATGAAACTCACTCATATAAATATTGTAAAACAGTTAATAAAGCATTTGCATGTATTCTTAGCCCAAAAATGTAAAGAGTAAAAGGGAATCAAATGAACTCACCTAATGTATTTTGTAGTAAAAATACATAGGACGACATTGAACAAGTATAGGGTTGGCCTCGGATTCACGAACCTATATTAATCGCATTTCTATTAAACATATGATAGAAATATCATAATTTCATTTATTAATGTATATTATTTATATATATTTTATAGTTATATAAGGTTTATACAAGATTTCATTTAAAAATATATATACTTTATGTTATATCTTAACTTCTATGTTTTATGTATTTATCTGGTATTTGTATTTTAAGTGATTCATATAGCTATATTAATATATATTTATATTTAGGATTATATAAAAAAAATATACTTAATTTGCTATATGTACGATTTTATGTAAGTAATGTTAATATGATTTATATATAGTTATATGAAATATTAATATAGTTGTAGCATATGTATTAAGTATGTATTATGTACAAAAATATTTATTTGTTTAAAAATGATAGTTTTCATATTAATGATTTACTAATAATAATAATAATGTTAATAATATAAATGATAATAACAATAATAATAATTAACTTAGTAATAATAACAACAATAAATATAGGTAATACTACCTTAAGGAGTGAGTTTCTAAAAAGAATTTGCCTTAGCCCGGTCTCGAACTCGTGACCTCCCGCTCAACAAACACCCACCCAAACCAATGGACTGCGTGATACATTTCTGTTTTACTTCCTGATTTAGTTTATTTAACCCATTTTTACAGTGATGTCCCTTCCAACTTCAACCTCGGCCCAATCTGCTTATACGACCCAACAACAATTTTTGGCCCTACAACTAAATCAAACCCAACAACTAAATCAAGCCCAATCCTTATTTAATGGGTTTGTGAATTAGAAATCAGGAAAAAAAATACTACCGCTGTATAAAAAAAATAACCCATACGGTTTCATCTTCTTAATATCATCAATCCTAATTATCATTATCATCTGCACACACAGCATCATCATCATTAAAATCATTCACGATCCCTACCATATATCAACATCTCGATCACCATTCAATCTCCTCTACTTCGCTCACCATCTATCATAATTCTAAGAGATAAATGTTATATGTTTACATATAACTGTTGATGTAGACATGCTGCGAGATTTCAAAATACTGATTGCTGATTCTCGGTATTTGGTGCTACAATTCTTGTTATCAGATGCAGATGAGTAGATGATGAGACTTCAATGGATAAATATAGTGATTTGTCAGAGGAATTTAAACCGAGGAGCGACGAGGTTGCTGGTACATCTGTTGGTAATATGGTGGAATATAAAAGGTTTCCAGGTAACAATAAAAGAGCACGCATATATATATCAAGGTTATAATAAGGTTGTTTCGAACGAAAGTCAAAGTTGACTTGCTGGAGCTGTGACAAAATTGGCTAATTTGAAAAAGAACTGCAAAGTTATTTTGGGTAATAATAACACTAAAGGAATTAGCACAGTTATATGTTAAACGTTTACTCAGTTTCCGAGAGTTTTCAGGTGCATAACTATATGCATCAATCTTTTTTTTCTGTAGATGAAGTGTGGTTGGTTCATCCTCTCGATTGAGGTGTTTTCAAGAATCATGAAAGGTTTGCACGCAGATTGTAATCGTCGAGATACAAATGAGGTTTAAGATAAAATCAAGTGGCAAACTTGAAGAATTGTTTAGTTTCATATGTTATAATCAATATTTTAATTCATTTTAATTGTCCAATGTCGGTAGTCCACAGTTGATAGTCCACAGTTGACGGTCCAATATTTCATATATAGCTTAATATATAATATTCGAATTAATTTATACGTATCGTGACCCTTGTACATGTCTCAGACTCGATCACAACTCAAAGTATATATATTATTGTAGAATCAACCTCAACCCTGTATAGCTAACTCCCGCATTACTGCATATAGAGTGTCTATGGTTATTCCAAATAATATATATAGATGCATCGATATGATATGTCAAAACCTTGTATACGTGTCCCGATATTTAAAGTGCGTAAAATAAATAACAGAAATTAAATGACGATAAATAAAGTGCGTAAAGTAAATAATAGAAATTAAATGACGATAAATTAAATTGCGATAATTAAATTGCGATAAATAAAATGCGATAAATAAATTGCAATAAATAAAAAGTAATACGGAATTAACAGTTAGCTAGGAACAATTAGCGTGGATTCTTAACAAAATTTCCCATAGTTAATTTGTTTGTTTCTAACAAATTTTATTTTGTCAAATGTTTTCTTCATTATGCCACTTGTTGGATTCTGATAGGTCAAAATCCAAATATGAAATTGAATAAAAATGGTTATTCTGCGGTGAACAGACACGTATATCGGTGAGTGCAAATAGGATAGTAAATGACTGTTGAATCAGCTTTGACGAATATACAGTGTAACTTATTAAGGTGAAATCTAAATATTCCTCGGGTATTACCTACCCGTTAAAATATTTTCACCATTTACAGTTTGTACAAAAGAATTTTTAATTACAATCTTTATGAAAATATATATACATATATATTTTCTTCAGATATAATCACGAATTTAATGAGTTAATGTGATATTAATCTCATTTGATTTATTGTTAGAATAAGAATATATAATCTCTAAAACATTAGAGATTACATAATCGCTATACTGAAAGAAGATAATTGATGTAGAACGATACGTAGAACGATGATTATACTCGAGGTACGGAATGAGATGTTGAGGCGTGTGATGTTGAAACTTGAGTTGTTGGTGGTACTGGTATTGTTACTGATGGTACTGTTGGTGCCGGTGATGTTGCTGAAGCTGGAATGTTTTGCACCATATTTTACAAGGCTACAACTCGAACGCGAAGCTCGTTGACTTCTTCTATTATACCGAGATGATTGTTGGTTTGGACGAGCGGATGAATAAGGTTTTGAATTTGAGATAGTATATAATCATGGCGATATATTCGGGTAATGAGGGCGAACATAGTGTTTCGGATTAGTTCGCCGGTGAATGCTTCAGGTTCTTCATCAAAACGTGAATTTGGTTGATGGAAAGGATCGCCTTCTTTTCGTCTCCAATGATTTAGTAGGCTATGAACCCATTAAATGAATTGGTTGATTCATTTAGGATACTGCTTTCAGAGCTTAGGTGAAACTTCATATCGGAATAGTTGTCGGAATTCGAGGAATTCGAGCTGGTTGAGAGATTCATCTCGTACAATCAGATGAAGGATTTTTTTTTCCGATAAGAAATAGATTATAGGATGTAGATTAGTAACCCGCAATACATAATTTACATATGCATATATAATACTAAAATCCCATAATTTACGGAGAAATCTACGAAACCTGTCAGGCAAAGGTAACAATAACATATACGCTAAGATATGAATTAGCAGATACGATAAGATATGAATTTTGTCTATACACTATTCAAGCAATCATTTTAGTATGATGTGTCTAGACTAAGAATGATAAGCAAGTGATTCCCTAAGATTGATAAGCAGGTAATTTTCGACACGAATTGATAAGCAAAACTTTTGACATGCAGACACGGTCGAAGTCCAGACTCACTAATGCATCTAAATAACTATCAGTTAGACACACTAATGCAAGACCTGGTTCGCTAAGACTATCGCTCTGATACCAACTGAAATGACCCGACCTAATCCATCTGGACGAAGTCTTCAACAGTTGGTCCCATTGCGAGGTTCTGACCTCTATATGCCATGAACGACTCCATATAATATGAGCAAATGCACAGCAGAAGGTTTCTTTCATACCTGAGAATAAACATGTTTTCAAGTGTCAACCAAAAGGTTGGTGAGTTCATAAGTTTATTGTAAACAGTAAAAATTCATCATTTTGATAGACCACAAGATTTAAATGCTGCATGGTACAAATGGACCCGAATCCTATACCCACCTGTAATGTACATGCGATATCTTTTAAATACAATACACCTTTCTCGTGTACGAAATCATCTTTCATAAATCTTAGTAACCGTACACATATCTCGTGCACAAAAATAACATACAGATAACCTGTGTATAAAATCATTCTCTCGATACATAACATTCATATCAATTGGTGGCAATTATCATGTCCACATAATTCAATGGTGGCAATTATCATGTCCACATAATTTAATGGTGGCAATTATCATGTCCACATAATTCAACAATAATCCGCAGAACTTCTGTCTGCATAATAATTCATTCGAGGAATGTTTTATTTGTGTCTATCTCGTCAAACATTTATAAAAGCATTTCATGTATTCGCAGTTCAAAATATATTTCAAAAGCATTTAATAAAGCAGTTGTAAAAACAGCGCATGTATTCTCAGTCCCAAAAATGTATATTGCAAAAGCATTTAAAAGGGAGCAAATGAAACTCACGCATATAAATATTGTAAAACAGTTAATAAAGCAATTGCATGTATTCTCAGCCCAAAAATGTAAAGAGTAAAAGGGAATCAAATGAACTCACCTAATGTATTTTGTAGTAAAAGTACATAGGACGACATTGAACAAGTATAGGGTTGGCCTCGGATTCACGAACCTATATTAATCGCATTTCTATTAAACATATGATAGAAATATCATAATTTCATTTATTAATGTATATTATTTATATATATTTTATAGTTATATAAGGTTTATACTAGATTTCATTTAAAAATATATATACTTTATGTTATATCTTAACTTCTATGTTTTATGTATTTATCTGGTATTTGTATTTTAAGTGATTCATATAACTATATTAATATATATTTATATTTAGGATTATATAAAAAAAATATACTTAATTTGCTATATGTACGATTTTATGTAAGTAATGTTAATATGATTTATATATAGTTATATGGAATATTAATATAGTTGTAGCATATGTATTAAGTATGTATTATGTACAAAAATATTTATTTGTTTAAAAATGATAGTTTTCATATTAATGATTTACTAATAATAATAATAATGTTAATAATATAAATGATAATAACAATAATAATAATTAACTTAGTAATAATAACAACAATAAATATAGGTAATACTACCTTAAGGAGTGAGTTTCTAAAAAGAATTTGCCTTAGCCCGGGCTCGAACTCGTGACCTCCCGCTCAACAAACACCCACCCAAACCAATGGACTGCGTGACACATTTCTGTTTTACTTCCTGATTTAGTTTATTTAACCCATTTTTACAGTGATGTCCCTTCCAACTTCAACCTCGGCCCAATCTGCTTATACGACCCAACAACAATTTTTGGCCCTATAACTAAATCAAACCCAGCAACTAAATCAAGCCTAATCCTTATTTAATCGGTTTGTGAATTAGAAATCAGGAAAAAAAATACTACCGCTGTATAAAAAAAATAACCCATACGGTTTCATCTTCTTAATATCATCAATCCTAATTATCATTATCATCTACACGCACAGCATCATCATCATTAAAATCATTCACGATCCCTACCATATATCAACATCTCGATCACCATTCAATCTCCTCTACTTCGCTCACCATCTATCATCATGATAATCATCATCATCATCGCCTAATCAATTATCATAATCGAACATCTAACCTTATTTAACAACTCCATCAATATCACGACATCATCAATCATTAATTATGTCATAAACAAATCGATTTTATGACATCCTAAACAATTATTAGTTAAACTTCTTGAGTAATATAATAGACAAATAAAAAATATGTAGGGTTTTACGTACTCAAAGGATCCGAGATTGGCTCCACACATATTCGGTTTCCTCCACCACAAAAAAGAAAGTAATATATTATCGACCCACTAGTCATGAAACCTACCCAACTTTATGTATTCATAATTCATAAAGGCCCTATATTCCATCGTATAAATGACGAGTAATAAATTGCTTCAAAGTGGGTTGTTAAATTTTATTTGTTGTCGACCATTAAGAATGGAAAAAGGAATGCGTGCAACTTGTGTAGCAGGTAGTATTCGTTGATATTTATAATGGAAACAGAAAACATAATTTGCATCAGCACATTCGTTGTAGCTTAGACTGCATATAGCGGTTTAATGAAAATCTCAATGGTTTTTGAATATTAAAGATGATAACTGTTGGTATTGATTTAGGGTTTCACGAAGAGAAACACAAATTAAGAATGGTGGTTTGTGGTGGAGTATCACGATGGCATTGATGGTGAGTAATGGTGTTAGTTATCAACGAGATTAGAGAGAGAGGAAAAAATGGCGAGATTGTTGTGGGTCTGCAAACGAAACAGCACAACAGATATATTAATCGTGATAGTTGTCTTGATTCAGTTATGGCGTTGTTTGGGTTATCTTAGGGTGGCGTGCAGTGATGGTTCAAACAAGGTGATGGGTGTCGGTGTTGAGGTGATGGTGGAAGTTAGAAGATGGTGGTGATTAGAAGGTGATGTTGTGTGGTCATGGGTTATGGTGATCTTGGTTTCAATTAAAAGAGAGAACGAGAGAGGTGATAAGATGGAGGTTTTTAGTTTCGGTTTGAAATAGAAAATAGTCGTAGCAAAAGGAACACAACAGCAGTTCAGTTTGTTTGGTTAGTGAGATTGAAGAAGGTGGTTTTCGAAAGTGTATGGGTCCTCTTCAACGGTTGTAGCATAGCATCAAAAGTGGTTTGAGACTGAGACAGAAGTGGTGATAGCAACTAGGTCGATTGTTGAAGATGGGTCTTGATGAAGGTGGTGTTTCTTATTGGGTCACGAACAAGGGACAGGATAGTTGCATTAGTTTTTGGTCTTCTTTCATGAGTTGCAGTCGAAGATATATATAAAGTGAATGAAGAATTGATGTAATAATGTATTTGATCACAAATGATTGTCTTTGGTAATTGAAATCGATCTGTAATCTATTGGCGACATATAGAATCAAAATCAGAAGAAAGAACCAAAAAAATTTAGAATATAAAAAGGTAGATTAAGACTGGGACGTACAACAGATTTTGGTTGTATGTGTTGAGTGGATTCGAATGGTAATAAGTTTAGAGACAGAAACAAGAATCACCAACAGTTATGATTGAGATGGACAACGGAATTTGATTCCTAAAGATATTAGATGATAAATATAAATTAAATACTAGTAGTAATTAAAAATTGTAATTACATTAACAATCATCTAAATTACTAATAATAATAGAAATAATAATAATATTAATAATAATATCATTAATACTAATTATAACAATAATTATATTAATAATAGATATAATAATAATGGTAATAAAAATAATATGATAACATTAACAATATTGGTATAATAATAATACTAATAATAATGTTATTATTAGTTTAGTAAATCACATGTTTCAAATTTTATATTAACATTTAATATTAAAAATTATATTAATAATGAAATAATAATGATATTATATATCAATTATATTTTAACTTGTTATTAAAATTTATATTACATATTATTATATATATTAATACATTTAAACATATACGTATCTATTTACAACTTGTGGTTCGTGAATCGTTTGAAAAAGTCAAAGGGTAATTAACTACATGAATATAGTTTCAAAATTTTCGAGGTTCAACATTACATACTTTGCTTATCGTGTCGAAGTCATATAAAGATTAAGTTTAAATTTGGTCGGAAATCTCTGGGTCGTCACAGTACCTACCCGTTAAAGAAATTTCGTCCCGAAATTTGAGTGAGGTGGTCATGGCTAACAATAAAAATGTTTTCATGACGACTATGAGTTGATAAATAAAGTTTTATCATCATTGAGTAATATGGAATAAACAATTTTATTATTCGAAGCGTAGTGAAGCTATCACGGAAGAGTGAAATAATAAAGACATGATTCATCATAACTTTTGACTAGTCTTGGTTAAATTCCGGAATTCAGGGAATTTCAAAGAAAATCTTGGAAATCCATAAGATCTGATTCTTCGAGATTTAAGGAAATTAGGATCTCTTTAATTAAATGCGATGATCTGCCCCGATTACTACGTCTGATATTTTTATTTTAAATTTACCTTTTCCGTCCCATTAGTTTTCACCACTTCTATACTCAATTCCAAAATTCAAAAGATTGTGAAAATTCTTAATCCAATTCTGATTCTTGTTCTTATCCTCACTATCACAACAATCATTATCCTTTTCCAATTACCACCGGAGAAATCTGTTTTCTTCTACTTCGCCCTTGGGGTTATAATGTTTTTAATTCTCCCGTGTCTTTATGTTGCGATAAACATTGATATACACGGTTTGTAATTTAGGTGTTGTTATCGAGCTTTATATTTTCCTTTATTTTTCGAAGCTCCATGCTCTTGTTTTCTATTCCCGACTCCAAGTCAAGCGAATAATGGTCCAAAATTCGTAGATATAGAGTTTTGAATTATTATAATGTTCTAAGCAGGGTGGAACGTGGTAGCACGATTTGATTTTCAAATTTATCAAAATTACAGAAGATAGAACTATCAAGAATATATTCTTCTTGATATGTTCGGAGGTTATGTAGAATGAAAGAGTTATGTAACATGATACATGATGACGTTATGGTCTGTGAATCATCATGTTTCATTAAAACTCAGCATGACTTACTGTAATATAAGCACGTTGATCAAGTGTCATTATATTATACTAACTCATGCATCAGTTCCCAACATTACTTCAATAACATTCATATTTTAAGTTCGAAAGTTTACAGAATGTAGAAACTAACAGTTTCTATATGATGTAACACTGGTATCATGAAGAGATTAATGATTTCAGATAAGAATAGTTATGAAAATATCTTCAGAAATATGGAGGATATTTATAATAAAAGATACGATGATATCTTGGAATTTCTAATATCGAAGGATGGTGAAGAAAATCTGTCTGCAAGAGTTTAGAGTAAGGAGCAAGATATTCGCTAAAGACTTCAGCAGACTTGAATCATTTAGATTCTTTGAAGTCAAACTTATTCTTTGTGATTTGTTCACGGCTTCTTTCATAGTTTCGCATAATTCGCTTTTCGGTACTAGATTTTCTATCGAGCGTTCCTAATACTCCATTCTTTATCATCAAACTTCTGACGGTTAAGGTCGTTTACGGTTGTCTACAGTTTCTGCTGCTTCATTCAGCTTTTTCAACATTCAGAGTATTGATTTGTAGACTGGGTGCTTTTCAGAATTTCAGAATGGAAGATCATAATTCTAAGAGATAAATGTTATATGTTTACATATAACTGTTGATGTAGACATGCTGCGAGATTTCAAAATACTGATTGCTGATTCTCGGTATTTGGTAAGACAATTCTTGTTATCAGATGCAGATGAGTAGATGATGAGACTTCAATAGATAAATATAGTGATTTGTCAGAGGGATTTAAACCGAGGAGCGACGAGGTTGCTGGTACATCTGTTGGAAATATGGTGGAATATAAAAGGTTTCCAGGTAACAATAAAAGAGCACGCATATATTAAATATATATCAAGGTTATAATAAGGTTGTTTCGAACGAAAGTCAAAGTTGACTTGCTGGAGCTGTGACAAAATTGGCTAATTTGAAAAAGATCTGCAAAGTTATTTTGGGTAATAATAACACTAAAGGAATTAGCACAGCTACGTGTTAAACGTTTACTCAGTTTCCGAGAGTTTTCAGGTGCATAACTATACGCATCAATCTTTTTTTTTCTGTAGATGAAGTGTGATTGGTTCATCGTCTCGATTGAGGTGTTTTCAAGAATCATGAAAGGTTTGCACGCAGATTGTAATCGTCGAGATACAAATGAGGTTTAGGATAAAATCAAGTGGCAAACTTGAAGAATTGTTTAGTTTCATATGTTATAATCAATATTTTAATTCATTTTAATTGTCCAATGTCGGCAGTCCACAGTTGATAGTCCACAGTTGGCAGTCCAATATTTCATATATAGCTTAATATATAATATTCGAATTAATTTATACGTATCGTGACCCTTGTACATGTCTCAGACTCGATCACAACTCAAAGTATATATATTATTGTAGAATCAACCTCAACCCTATATAGCTAACTCCCGCATTACTGTATATAGAGTGTCTATGGTTATTTCAAATAATATATATAGATGCATCGATATGATATGTCAAAACCTTGTATAAGTGTCCCCATATTTAAAGTGCGTAAAATAAATAACAGAAATTAAATGACGATAAATAAAGTGCGTAAAGTAAATAACAGAAATTAAATGACGATAAATAAAATTGCGATAATTAAATTGCGATAAATAAATTGCGATAAATAAAAAGTAATACGGAATTAACAGTTAGCGTGGATTCTTAACAAAATTTCCCATAGTTAATTTGTTTGTTTCTAACCAATTTTATTTTGTCAAATGTTTTCTTCATTATGCCACTTGTTGGATTCTGACAGGTCAAAATCCAAATATGAAATTGAATAAAAATGGTTATTCTGCGGTGAACAGACACGTATATCGGTGAGTGCAAATAGGATAGTAAATGACTGTTAAATCAGCTTTGACGAATATACAGTGTAACTTATTAAGGTGAAATCTAAATATTCCTCGGGTATTACCTACCCGTTAAAATATTTTCACCATTTACAGTTTGTACAAAAGAATTTTTAATTACAATCTTTATGAAAATATATATACATATATATTTTCTTCAGATATAATCACAGATTTAATGAGTTAATGTGATATTAATCTCATTTGATTTATTATTAGAATAAGAATATATAATCTTTAAAACATTAGAGATTACATAATCGCCATACTGAAAGAAGATAATTGATGTAGAACGATACGTAGAACGATGATTATACTCGAGGTACGAAATGAGATGTTGAGGTATGTGATGTTGAAACTTGGGTTGTTGGTGGTACTGGTATTGTTACTGATGGTACTGTTGGTGCCGGTGATGTTGCTGAAGCTGGTATGTTTTGCACCATATTTTACAAGGCTACAACTCGGACGCGAAGCTCGTTGACTTCTTCTATTATACCGAGATGATTGTTGGTTCGGATGAGCGGATGAATAAGGTTTTGAATTTGAGATAGTATATAATCATGGCGATATATTCGGGTAATGAGGGCGAACATAGTGTTTCGGATTAGTTCGCCGGTGAATGCTTCAGGTTCTTCATCAAAACGTGAATTTGGTTGATGGAAAGGATCGCCTTCTTTTCGTTTCCAATGATTTAGTAGGCTACGAACCCATTAAATGAATTGGTTGATTCATTTAGGATACTGCTTTCGGAGCTTAGGTGAAACTTCATATCGGAGTAGTTGTTGGAATTCGAGGAATTCGAGCTGGTTGAGAGATTCATCTCGTACAATCAGATGAAGGATTTTTTTTTCCGATAAGAAATAGATTATAGGATGTAGATTAGTAACCTGCAATACATAATTTACATATGCATATATAATACTAAAATCCCATAATTTACGGAGAAATCTACGAAACCTGTCAGGCAAAGGTAACAATAACAGATACGCTAAGATATGAATTAGCAGATACGATAAGATATGAATTTTGTCTATACACTATTCAAGCAATCATTGTAGTATGATGTGTCTAGACTAAGAATGATAAGCAAGTGATTCCCTAAGATTGATAAGTAGGTAATTTTCGACACGAATTGATAAGCAAAACTTTTGACATGCAGACACGGTCGAAGTCCAGACTCACTAACGCATCTAAATAACTATCAGTTAGACACACTAATGCAAAACCTGGTTCGCTAAGACCATCGCTCTGATACCAACTGAAATGACCCGACCTAATCCATCTAGACGAAGTCTTCAACAGTTGGTCCCATTGCGAGGTTCTGACCTCTATATGCCATGAACGACTCCATATAATATGAGCAAATGCACAGCGGAAGGTTTCTTTCATACCTGAGAATAAACATGCTTTCAAGTGTCAACCAAAAGGTTGGTGAGTTCATAAATTTATTGTAAACAGTAAAAATTCATCATTTTGATAGACCACAAGATTTAAATGCTGCATGGTACAAATGGGCCCGAATCCTATACCCACCTGTAATGTACATGCGATATCTTTTAAATACAATACACCTTTTTCGTGTACGAAATCATCTTTCATAAATCTTAGTAACCGTACACATATCTCGTGCACAAAAATAACATACACATAACCTGTGTATAAAATCATTCTCTCGATACATAACATTCATATCAATTGGTGG
This sequence comes from Rutidosis leptorrhynchoides, assembly GCF_046630445.1. Lineage (NCBI taxonomy): Eukaryota > Viridiplantae > Streptophyta > Magnoliopsida > Asterales > Asteraceae > Rutidosis > Rutidosis leptorrhynchoides. The sequence continues at coordinate 679,573,817 of NC_092335.1, read as the reverse complement.
CAATTATCATGTCCACATAATTCAATGGTGGCAATTATCATGTCCACATAATTCAATGGTGGCAATTATCATGTCCACATAATTCAACAATAATCCGCAGAACTTCTGTCTGCATAATAATTCATTCGAGGAATGTTTTATTTGTGTCTATCTCATCAAACATTTATAAAAGCATTTCATGTATTCGCAGTTCAAAATATATTTCAAAAGCATTTAATAAAGCAGTTGTAAAAACAGCGCATGTATTCTCAGTCCCAAAAATGTATATTGCAAAAGCATTTAAAAAGGGAGCAAATGAAACTCACGCATATAAATATTGTAAAATAGTTAATAAAGCATTTGCATGTATTCTCAGCCTAAAAATGTAAAGAGTAAAAGAGAATCAAATGAACTCACCTAATGTATTTTATAGTAATAATACATAGGACGACATTGAACAAGTATAGGGTTGGCCTCGGATTCACGAACCTATATTAATCGCATTTCTTTTAAACATATGATAGAAATATCATAATTTCATTTATTAATGTATATTATTTATATATATTTTATAGTTATATAAGGTTTATACTAGATTTCATTTAAAAATATATATACTTTATGTTATATCTTAACATCTATGTTTTATGTATTTATCTGGTATTTGTATTTTAAGTGATTCATATAGCTATATTAATATATATTTATATTTAGGATTATATAAAAAAAAATATACTTAATTTGCTATATGTACGATTTTATGTAAGTAATGTTAATATGATTTATATATAGTTATATGAAATATTAATATAGTTGTAGCATATGTATTAAGTATGTATTATGTACAAAAATATTTATTTGTTTAAAAATGATAGTTTTCATATTAATGATTTACTAATAATAATAATAATGTTAATAATATAAATGATAATAACAATAATAATAATTAACTTAGTAATAATAACAACAATAAATATAGGTAATACTACCTTAAGGAGCGAGTTTCTAAAAAGAATTTGCCTTAGCCCGGGCTCGAACTCGTGACCTCCCGCTCAACAAACACCCACCCAAACCAATGGACTGCGTGATACATTTCTGTTTTACTTCCTAATTCAGTTTATTTAACCCATTTTTACAGTGATGTCCCTTCCAACTTCAACCTCGGCCCAATTTGCTTATACGACCCAACAACAATTTTTGGCCCTACAACTAAATCAAACCCAACAACTAAATCAAGCCCAATCCTTATTTAATGGGTTTGTGAATTAGAAATCAGGAAAAAAAATACTACCGTTGTATAAAAAAAATAACCCATACGGTTTCATCTTCTTAATATCATCAATCCTAATTATCATTATCATCTACACGCACAGCATCATCATCATTAAAATCATTCACGATCCCTACCATATATCAACATCTCGATCACCATTCAATCTCCTCTACTTCGCTCACCATCTATCATCATGATAATCATCATCATCATCACCTAATCAATTATCATAATCGAACATCTAACCTTATTTAACAACTCCATCAATATCACGACATCATCAATCATTAATTATGTCATAAACAAATCGATTTTATGACATCCTAAACAATTATTAGTCAAACTTCTTGAGTAATATAATAGACAAAATAAATATGTAGGGTTTTACGTACTCAAAGGATCCGAGATTGGCTCCACACATATTCGGTTTCCTCCACTACAAAAAAGAAAGTAATATATTATCGACCCACTAGCCATGAAACATACCCAACTTTATGTATTACTAATTCACAAAGGCCCTATATTCCATCGTATAAATGACGAGTAATAAATTGCTTCAAAGTGGGTTGTTAAATTTTATTTGTTGTCGGCCATTAAGAATGGAAAAAGGAATGCGTGCAACTTGTGTAGCAGGTAGTATTCGTTGATATTTATAATGGAAACAGAAAACATAATTTGCATCAGCACATTCGTTGTAGCTTAGACTGCATATAGCGGTTTAATGAAAATCTCAATGGTTTTTGAAGATTAAAGATGATAACTGTTGGTATTGATTTAGGGTTTCACGAAGAGAAACACAAATTAAGAATGGTGGTTTGTGGTGGAGTATCACGATGGCATTGATGGTGAGTAATGGTGTTAGTTATCAACGAGATTAGAGAGAGAGGAAAAAATGGCGAGATTTTTGTGGGTCTGCAAATGAAATAGCACAACAGATATATTAATCGTGATAGTTGTCTTGATTCGGTTATGGCGTTGGTTTGGGTTATCTTAGGGTGGCGTGCAGTGATGGTTCAAACAAGGTGATGGGTGTCGGTGTTGAGGTGATGGTGGAAGTTAGAAGATGGTGGTGATTAGAAGGTAATGTTGTGTGGTCATGGGTTATGGTGATCTTGGTTTCAATTAAAAGAGAGAACGAGAGAGGTGATAAGATGGAGGTTTTTAGTTTTGGTTTGAAACAGAAAATAGTCGTAGCAAAAGGAACACAACAGCAGTTCAGTTTGTTTGGTTAGTGAGATTGAAGAAGGTGGTTTTCAAAAGTGTATGGGTCCTCTTCAACGGTTGTAGCGTAGCATTAAAAGTGGTTCGAGACTGAGACAGAAGTGGTGATAGCAACTAGGTCGATTGTTGAAGATGGGTCTTGATGAAGGTGGTGTTTCTTAATGGGTCACGAACAAGGAACAGGATAGTTGCAGTAGTTTTTGGTCTTCTTTCATGAGTTGCAGTCGAAGATATATATATAAAGTGAATGAAGAATTGATGTAATAATGTATTTGATCACAATTGATTGTGTTTGGTAATTGAAATCGACCTGTAATCTATTGGCGACATAGAGAATCAAAATCAGAAGAAAGAACCAAAAAAATTTAGAATATAAAAAGGTAGATTAAGACTGGGACGTACAACAGATTTTGGTTGTATGTGTTGAGTGGATTCGAATGGTAATAAGTTTAGAGACAGAAACAAGAATCACCAACAGTTATGATTGAGATGGACAACGGAATTTGATTCCTAAAGATATTAGATGATAAATATAAATTAAATACTAGTAGTAATTAAAAATTGTAATTACATTAACAATCATCTAAATTACTAATAATAATAGAAATAATAATAATATTAATAATAATATCATTAATACTAATAATAACAATAATTATATTAATAATAGATATAATAATAATGGTAATAAAAATAATATGATAACATTAACAATATTGGTATAATAATAATACTAATAATAATGTTATTATTAGTTTAGTAAATCACATGTTTCAAATTTTATATTAACATTTAATATTAAAAATTATATTAATAATGAAATAATAATGATATTATATATCAATTATATTTTAACTTGTTATTAAAATTGATATTACATATTATTATATATATATTAATACATTTAAACATATACGTATCTATTTACAACTTGTGGTTCGTGAATCGTCGGAAAAAGTCAAAGGGTAATTAACTACATGAATATAGTTTCAAAATTTTCGAGGTTCAACATTACATACTTTGCTTATCGTGTCGAAGTCATATAAAGATTAAGTTTAAATATGGTCAAAAATCTCTGGGTCGTCACATCAAGGACGGTCAGCCGATCGTCACTACACCATCGGTCGATCGACTACACTATCGGCCGATCGTTAAATTTTCAACCGTTGGTCGAAGGACTCACACCATCGGTCGAGAGTCTAGTCCATCGACCGATCGTCAAACACCATCGGTCGATCGTTAACGACCATCGGCCGAGGGTAGTTCATCTGTCACAGCAGTTGCCAAAGTGACGGGTTTCACCCAAAATCGACCAATTCTTGCTCTGGAGCTCGATTATGACCTCAAAACTGACCAAATCGAAGACACTATACATTAAGAAACATAAACTTACAAGATTTGGACTCAAACAACATCAAATGTATCCACTTTGACCTAAAATACACACTTTATAAAAACTAACACAAAAACCCCATTTTTTTGAAGATTAAAGCATGAAAACTTGTGATTCTTACCTTGATAGAATCAGTAAATCACAAGGAAAACGAAAATGTAAATGATTTGAGCTCTAAAATAAGAATCAAGGATTAGGGTTTGGTAGGTGAGGGAGATGAAGAACGGGTGTGTTTGGGAATTTTCTGGAAGAATGCAGAAATGGGCTGCACTAGTCATGTTAAGTGGGTTAAAATCCCACACTGTGTATCACACTGGTATTTATCAGTTATCTGATATCTTTCGTACATCATTTGGCAACCCAAACGAAGTCCAAATTAAATAAACAAACCTGTTCTGTGATCCTTGTCACAAACTGATCCTAACCACACCATTATTTAATAATAAATATTAAATAAAAATAAAAGCATATAATATCTCAACACTAACTTAAGGGTAATTTAATAATCTTACATCTAGGCCCAATTGAGGATGTTACAAGTACACCCCCATTTATTTGTGTAAATCGTATGTTTGCTTTGTTTGAATTGATACAGGTGAGCATTGTGCTATATGCTGCATTTTTTACAAAGACTGGCAGTATGTTCAGCACATACTTGATTGGTGATTGTTTTGTGGTTGCAAGAAGCGGATGATGTTCTTATGCTGGCATTCAGTTCAGCGCCATCATCCCGTGAACTTGGGTTTTAGACCTTGAAAGTAATAAACTCTCTTACACTCTTTAACCCTCTTGAATTTAAATTTTTTCTGATTTCATGTAATGTGGGCGATACATGAACTCAAGTGTGGGGAGGAAGTTATAAATTCTTTCGGGTTTTTGATTTTGTTTTTGATTTTAGTTAAAAAGGCTTAAAATGGTGAAAATTTTTAAACTTTTATCTTCATAAATTCAAATTTTGTTTAAAATTTGTAGATTTTAAAAACTAGGTGTATACACCGAAATTATTATCACAAAACAAATTAAGAAACAACCAAATGATTGAGTTTATTTTGTTAAAAAATCATAAAAACTAGTAGTCATATAAAATATATAATCATCAGGCTATACCACATTCTGAATGAAAAAGAATCATCAAGTAATTTGTTGTTCTAACAATATAATCCAATGCTCATCTATGTAATGATTGTGAAGGAAGTCAAGTCTTTCAATATGACACACTTGCTAACTTATGTTAGAAAATGTAGTCCAGAACAGCTGTAGATTGACGAAAAATCTTGAAAAGTCATCTCTATCATCGGCTGGAAATCCACTTCACCTCAGCATCAAACAGGGTTTTTGGTGGTCAGACTTATCCTAACCATGAGATGGATCTGTCTCGTACAATGGGGGGCACATTGTAAATTAGCTTTTAAGACTAATGAATCTAATCCCCAGATGGATGATCTCCGTAAAGATCAACCGCATCTATGTTGACTGCGGCCAACATACATATGCCATAACAAATTGAGGTGTGCAAACTCATGGTTCACCGATGATATTTGGACATGATATAGTTTCTTCTAAAAACTTATGCTATTTTATGAACTATATTTTGTAAAACCATTTTTAGGACATCCAGTTTCAAGTTCCATGATACTTCAATCATGGGGGCGAGTAGCTTGCTAAGCGCCGACTGAGGCTTCGGTTTTCGGTTACCCTCAACCGGACTTTGAGGTTAAAACCGGAAAACTTGTTAGTGTAAAAACTAACATGTCTAATTTTCAAAATATAAAAGATTTTTCGAAAAGGTCCCAATTTCCCTAAGGATCCAAATTTTTAAGAAATGTAGACTTTAAAACCCGCCTTTTGACTTTGGTGTGATTTCATTTCGTGTGTGTACTAAAAGTGTGTGTTTTACATTGTGAAATAAATAAAAAGTGTGAGTGTGAGTGTGATTCGTGTGTGTTTTCAGAAATGTGTGTGTTCATCGTAATATATTTTAGGTTTTGTAAGTCTTGCTTGAGGACAAGCAAGGTTTAAGTGTGGGGATTTGATAACGCCAAAATTATACATATTTGTTGTCGTTATTTCGATCCGATTTTGTATCATTTTGTATGTAATTGTTGTACTGGTGTATTGTAATAAGTTAAAATGTGTGTATAATCCATTGCGAGTGTTGAAGCGAAGATTTATGGAAAATATTGCTGATTTTAGAAGATTATGCGCACCTGCACCGTTTTGGCCATAACGCGGTCATACGAACACGAAAAAGGGTGAATCCGGAGCCCAGACGTCCGTAACTCAAATCTCTACAACATCATATTGGAAAATTACCAGTAAATAGTACCAAATGCGGCACATCTGCTATAGATGCGGCGCATCTGAGGCCAAAATAGTCCCGACCGCTTTAAATGCGGCGCATCTGTGCCAGATGCGGCGCATCTGAGCCAGATGCGGTGCATCTAACTCAGATGCGGCGCATCTGAGGTCCTGCCGACAGTTCTGGGTCCTAAAACGAGCTGGAAACCACTAAAAATAAAGGGATGCGGCGCATCACCTTTAGATGCGGCGCATCTGATGCATTTCTGACCATTTTACCTAACTTTTGAGCCTATTTAAGAAGAGCTTTGGTTACACATTTGAAACACCACAATATAGATCAGTAGTAGTCCGAGAAGGGGGGTTTCTCCAGCCATTCTAAAGGGTTCTTCACCCTTTTGAGCATCAAGATTGAAGAAGGGATCATACGCTACGATATATATAAGTAATATTATTATTTTAAAGGAGGGTTTTTACCGTTTAATGACCGGTTTGTCAATTTTAAAACTTTGGTCGCAGTTAAAACCAAATGTAAAATATTAAATAAATAAAAGACTTAATTTAAAGCGTAAAGTAAATAACGATAATGAAATTGCGATAAATAAAAGTGCGATAAAATAAACTTGCGATAATTAAAAAGTACGATAATTAAAAGTGCAATTAAATACAATAACAAAAAATAAAAGTGTGATAATTAGAAGTGCAATTAAATATAAAATAAAGGAAATTAAATATGAAATAAAAGAATTATGCTTATTTAAACTTCCGTAATCATGATGTTTGACGTGTTGATTTTAGTTTTATGCCCATGGGTTAATTGTCCTTTGTCCTGGATTATTTAATATGTCCGTCTGGTTTTTGTCCATAACAGTCCATCAGCCATAAATATAAAGTGCGAGTGTCCTCGTCAAATTATCCTTATACCCGAAGTTTAATATTCCAACTAATTGGGGACTTAAACTGTAACAAGATTTTAATACTTTGTTTAATAATTACACCAGGATGTCGACTGAGTGTAACCCAAGGTTTTAATACTTTGTTATCAATTATGCCAAGTGTCCTTGTACATAATTTCACCCCTGTTTTAATAATTCTAGTGGCTATTAATCCATTCCCGTGTCCGGTTAAATGAACGATTATTCGTACATATAAATACCCCGCCCATCGTGTCCGATCGAGTGTAAATGGTTATTTATAGGGATGCCCAATTGTAAATCTTTATATTAACATTAACAAACTATCATTTATTTAAACAAATATAAAGCCCATTAATAGCCCAGAGTCTAATTTCCACAAGTGTCGTTCTTTTGTCCAAACCCCAATTATGGTACAAAGCCCAATTACCCAATTTTAATATTTTTAGCCCAACATCATGATTACTTCGGATTAAATAAGCATAATAATAACTTAGCTACGAGACATTAAATTAAAAAGGTTGAACATAACTTACAATGATTAAAAATAGCGTAGCGTTACACGGACAGAATTTCGACTTACACCCTTACAACATTCGCTAACACACCCTTATTATTATAAATTAAAATTAAAATTATAATATAAATATAAATATTATACGTTGAATGAGGAGAATAAAAAGATATTATGGATGGATAAATGGTGCACCAAAGCTCGATTTTTATAGGCCTGTGATCTGGAAAAGATGCTCATGCGATCGCATGGATTTATGCCTTCCTGGCCATGCGATCGCATGGCCAGCTGGGGAGAGCCACATTTGGTTGTTTTCTTCTGTCGATGTTTATTTAAATATAATATAATATATATATTAATTTTAAGAATTAATTATATATTATATTATATTCATATGCATAGTTGACTTATAATTTTTAGTCCGTTGCGTCGAGCGTTGAAAGTTGACTCTGGTCCCGGTTCCGGATTTTCGAACGTCCTTGCGAATAATTTAATATCTTGTACTTTGCGTTTTGAATCTTGTACTCTTGTAATTTTGAGACGTTTCTTATCAATAATTGGAACCTCATTGATTGTATTTTGTACTTTTGAGCTTTTTGGTAGTTTGCGTCTTCAATTCGTCGAATCTGTCTTTTGTCTTCACCTTTTATTATTTAAATGAATATCACTTGTAAATAAAACAGTTGCAACTAAAAGCTTGTCTTTCTTGAGGGATAATGCTATGAAATATATGTTCGTTTTTAGCATTATCAAATATTCCCACACTTGAGCGTTGCTTGTCCTCAAGCAATATAGTCTTGAAATACTAGAATCACTTCTTTATTCTTCACACTTTGTACATCAGTGATTTCTTTACGGCGGTATAAACAATGGTAGTAACGTTGTGGTTTACAGTCCCACATGACTATAAAAATTTAGATCCTTTAAGAAATTGGATCTTTATGAAAACATTTGATCTTTTTGAAAATTCAATCTAGCTTTTACCCTAGATAAGTTTTCCGGAACAACCCTTCACCGGTGTTTGCAAAATATTTTTGTGGGTTTGGTGGGTTTCAGATTTGAAAATTTTAGCTTAAAACTTGTGGTTTTGTGTCACCCACTTGCTAACCTTGTATTAGGAAAGCAACACGTCCAGTATACTTGCTCCGTATATTACCTTTTGGTAAACTACCCTCCGGTTGTAAAGGAAAGCGTTGAACAAGAAACTGTTAAGGCAATGTCCCTTGACATGCTTTTAATTATGGTCTATAACGTGTCGGACGCAATTACTATCCTTGGTAGGAGCAATAGTAAAGCTCACCCTTATGATTTTTCGGTCTGGCACAAGGTCCTGTCTTTGACCATGCTATGCAACCACCGTTCTTACGGTTGACACCCGATTTGGTTCAGGTGACCTAATGAATTCCAGGTGAATTCCTAGAATTTTACATTCAGTGGTAATGAACGCATTGAAAATGGGTTTTCAGAAAACAAATCGGTTTATAATTTTGATCAAAATATTTTCTCGTTCAAGCTCGAGTTTAGATATCATTGAATTCCATGAGTTTGAATTCTCAATCTTTAAGGTCAATCTCAAGGATTGAGTAATATCAGTCTTAAAAGCTGATTTTTAATCTTTAAGGAGATTATCCTTTCTGGGGATCTGATTCATTAGTCTTATCAAGCTAATTTGCACGGTGCCCCCCCATTTTACAAGACAGATCCTCTCATGGTTAGGATAAATCTGACCACTTGGCGACCCTGTTTTATGCTGAGGTCCGTGGATTTCCTGCTGATTTTAGAGATGACTTTTCTAGATTTTTCATCAACCTACAGCTGGTCTGGACGACAACTTCATGACCTAAATCAAGAAGCGCGTGTCGTTTTCGAAAGACTTTACTTCCTTTTAACGATGGAATTGATTTATCGTGTAGATCCATATCTTCTTTTCTTTCATCGGGTAAAACAGTTTAGTTTAGTCCAAAGCAAAAGTATCTTAATTATTTGTTACAGAAATATGTGACATATGTTTAAGATAACTTGGTAATTTTTCCCACACTTGGCTTTTATTTTCCTTTTTATTGTCCTCTATTCCATTTTAAATGAATTTTAACATTTTGGTTTGTTTCTCAATTTATGTCCTTTCCGAGGTAACAATAATTTCGGTGTTAACACCTAGTTTTATCGTTCATAAATATGTATAAACATGATTTTGAGTTCATTTAATTGAAAATTTTGAAAATTTTTACTAGAATTGGGTAGTCAGTATATAAGACTAGGGCTGTTCTTTATTATCAGAGAGCACTAGATTCTAATACAACTACTACGTTACTAGTATTTTTAATGGTAACCAAGTGTTTAAGATAAAAATTTTAAAAATCCGAAAGAATTTAACCCCTTCCCACACTTAAGATCTTGCAATGCCCTCATTTGTAAGAAATCAGTAACAATTTAAATTATTGAGGGTGATTAGCGTAGAAATGATTAAATTTTACCAAAGTTTCCAAACATATTGGCGTTTGTTTGCTGAATGATAAATGGTGCATATCATTTGTTCATTCCGTCTGTTGTTACATCACATTTATTTGTCATCTTGTCGTCAAAATTAGTAGCTTTTGTTGAACTTAATGCCAGTCTTTGAAAATGCGCTGTTTTACCCTGTTTTGTACAATTTACAATATACATACATACAAATATAAACATGCATGGCAATTTGAAATGGGACTTAATATCCCACTTTCAAATCCTAAATGTGAAATATTAGTACACAATAATAATAAAAATGATAAAGATTACATAAGTATATTCAATAACATAAGTTTAAACATGAATAAGTAAAAAGATAAAAACATAAAAATCATATAAATAACCAAATGGAATCAAATCAGTCTGGATAGGGGTTCCAGTTCATCTCATCAGGTGGGTTCCATTATTGGTTATAGGTGTTCTGATAGGCTTGGTTATAGTCATACCGGTTAAAGGGTGGTCGGATATCGGGGCTGTGTGGCGGAAAATGAGCAGATCGAGTAGGTACATAGTTATTTGGTACCTGATATGATAGCTGGCTCATGATTTGGTGCTAATGAACTAACCAGCTATCGTGTTGGCATTGCCTATAATCCTCGTATACTCGCTCGGAGTTCCACTGCTCGTACATACTATGTCTGGCCGCGTTCTTCATTGCTTCCTCATCTATACGAACGTGGACGTCAAGAATAGCATCTCGAAAGACATCCCTAATGTCTTCCGCCTCCTCCATTTCCTCGTCTGAGCCTCTCTCTACCTGAGGATGAGATCCCTCATAGGGTACTACCTGGTTACGTCTACTTTTCAATACCTTAGCACCCACATAAACTTTCAATCCTAAGAGCTCAACCTGTTCTCTACAAAGCTGTAATGGACCCCCTTGGTTCCTATCAACACCTAAATACTCTCCAATGAGAGTAACAAAAATACCTCCTCCTATTATACTCTCATCCTGCATTCCCTCTACCATTTTAGATAAATAAAAAGCAACACAGTAAGGGATATTGACAAAGCTTCTAGGATCCCGAATACACTTTAGGTAGAATAAATCATGTAAGGTAATTTTTTCTTTATTGTGACCTCTCTTTGTAATTGAGTTAGCCAAAAATCTATGAATAATACGAAGCTCGGCTCTGTCAATATGTATATAGGAGTGTCCTCCTGCTCGTGTAAAAACATCAAAATGTGACATACGCCTCCAAATGGCGTCAGCGTCAAAGTTACTATCTACCCTTTCACCATAATGAATCAAATTTGTACAATCGGGTAATAGCAACTCACCAGGAGTATATATCTGTAAGGCCCTGGCCATGTCCAGCATGGACATTCTGTACATCCTACCGCCAAGGATAAACCTAAGAAATCTTCTATCATCTATTCTAACTATATTTGTATCAAGTGATACAGTACTCATCAACTCAACACACCATTCCTTATATACAGGTCTACGTATGGTGAAAAGACGTTCCCAATCTGTAAAAGAAGAACTGCCATACCTTTGTACCAAAAGCTGTCTAACATGGTCAGCTAGATGGACCGTTTCCAAAGGGGCCCAATCGATTACCCTTGGCACCTCTACATTTTTTGTTACCAATTTGAATTTATTCCTTTGATATGTCTCGTAATCTCTCCATCTCCTATCAAATCTCAGATTAGAATGCAGAGTGTGCTCAGGAATCGTTGGGAATTCTACTGGCGGCCTCATTGGGAATACTATGAATTCATCAACAAACTGTACCAGATCATAATAAGGTATGTGCTGATCAGGCTGTTGTTGTGGTTCTTGTTGTGGTTCTTGTTCGTGTTGCATTTCTGGTTCTGGTTCTGGTGCTGGTGCTGGTCGTCTAGATGATGATGCTCCTGAACCTCCAGTATCGGCTTTCTGCAAAACACATTAAACACAAAATTTGTGCATCCAAATATGCATTAGTGTTAGCAAAATAACAACTTAAAACAATCACTATAACATGTTAAATCAAAATTAAACTTATACACATTTTCATAATTTTTCACAATTCTACACTTTTCAAATAAGCACATATGAAAATGTATACAAAGTTCATAAGCTTTTAACTCAAATAACATGTCAAAATATTCATTACTAATAATTAAACAAATCTCAAATGGCAATTACATCAAATTAATCAAGTTCATGAATTTTGGACTTAAAAAGTCCACTTTAATCTCCAAAAATCATGTTTAGGATCAATGTTTGGATCATTTAACTATCTAAACATGTTACACTACTCAATTTAGCAATAATTCATGACAAAAATCGGCCATAACCTGTTTATATCAAAAAGCCCCAAATTGCTCAAGAACACAAACCCTAGATTTCTAAAAATTTTGAAGTTTTTGGCTTCAAATCATGTTAAATAGCATCAATATAGGTTATACATGCATAAAATACTAACCATTTAACACTAATTACACTAGAAATTAACAAAATTGCATTAGGTAAAAAATTGAAATTATCACAAAAACTAGCAAATTTATGAGTTTAGGGGTGTAATTTTTACCATTTTGCTGAAGAATGAGAATCTAGGCATGATTAGAGCAAGAAAAATGACGAATTACGGTGGAAAATTGCGAATTTTAGAGGTGATTTTGGGGTTGGTTCGTATATGTGTGTGTGTTTTGTGTTGGGACAGAACCGCTGAGCTGCTTGTATCAGGCCTAAAATACAGGTCCATGCGATCGCATGGCTTCAAAGGCCTAACTCCATGCGATCACATGGAGTCTCGGGTACAGTGTTCTGGGCTTTTTTTTTTTTATATATAAAACCTTATAGTTTATAAAACTTATAATTAATTAAATTTTAAAAATTTGTTTTCCTTTAGGAGCGAGGGTGTTTCGGATCGATGTCCTAGTCCGTCCCTCGACAAAATTTTAAAATTTGTCAATTCAAAGCGCGGTTTTAAAAGTAAAGATTTTTGGGTTTTTTAATGTTTTTGGCATACTTTAATTCAATAAGATTAAAAATAATGATAATAAAAGTTCTCGTCCCTCCCTCGGGTAAAGCAATTTCGGTTCAACGACCTAGTCTTCAACTCATGACGAATTTTAAAAATCATAATTTTTAACTTAGCGAAATAAAGTAAATTTTTGTTTTTAAATTCACACAACTTAAATTTAAAATATGCATAAAATTAAAAATTCACATTTTTTAAAAAATTAAAAATTCACACCAAACTTATATTATATTTTTGTTTTTATACATACAAACTTAAAAATATCAATTGTTTAAATATTTACAATTTTAAATATATTAATTTAAAAAGTTTAAAATATTAATTTAAGATTTATATATTAATTTTAAAAACATGGTAAAAATAAAATTAAAAATCTTTTTAGTCTTTTATCCCACTTTAATCAATCAAATATTATCAAAAATATGCGTCCCTCTTTTCAGTAAAGTAATTTCGGTTCCATGACCTAATTTAACTCATGACGAATTTTTGAAATATTTTGGGTTGATTGATTAAAGATATTTATACCTTAAGAATAAACGTTAAATTTCGCAGTGATGTAATAAATTTTTGTATGATATCAATAATTTCGGTCGCCAAACCTAATTTTATTCAATACCAATTTAATACTTTATAGCGAACAATTTAGCGTTTATTATTAAAAGGTTAAAAATAAAAATAAAAAAAAATTAAAAACTGTACAGACTTACCTGTGAGATAGTATTCTTAGTTATATGATCTATCCCATTCATAAGATAGTCAGTTTAATTGGTTTTCCATAGCTACATAGGCTTAACCTCGAGCATTCAGTGTTTTTTCTTCTAAACATATGAACGGTCCATCTCTGCATAAAGTAACAAATTCGGTATTTGAATAGGTTTGATTATTTGAACATTTACCTCCATGTGACCATTTTCCGCATTTGTGACATCTTTCAAGGTGTCGTGCTCTTCTTTTCGCTGCGGATTTTGATTTTCCTTTACCAAATTGTAACTTATTATCTTCGCATCTGGATTCTTTTCTTACTCCATCCAATCTTTCTCTGATTACTGATACTATTTCACTCGGAAGTGTGTCATTATTACGTTTAGTGATCAAAGCGTGTAGCATTAGACCATGGTTTAGTTCACAGGCAGTCTTCATTTCATAAAAACCTAAAAAAAAATAAAAATTCAGAATGGGGGGGAGAAGACTAGTTCTTTAGGGTCTGCTAGGAAAAGACCATTCGGGTTCCATTTTCGAGAACTACACGAAAACAGACAATCTAACTCTAACAGAAATACATATTATCCTTTAAAGACTTGATTCTCCCCACACTTAGTTAGCTGTGGTATCGAAATTGTGATTAACTTCGTTGTCGACTTCCATCGGACTATCTATGTAATGTTTAACTTTGTGACCATTAACCTTAAATTCAATCCCATTTGAATTTATTAATTCTATCATTCTGTATGGAAAAACTCTTTTGACTATGAATGGTCCAGACCATCTCGATTTCAATTTTCCAGGAAATAGCTTGAATCGTGAATTGAAAAGAAGAACTCTATCTCCTTCTTTAAATTCTTTTGAACTTCTGATTCTTTTATCATGCCATTTCTTCGTTCTTTCCTTATAGATTAACGAATTTTCGTATGCTTCATGTCTTAATTCTTCTAATTCGTTTAATTGACTTAATCGTAGACGTCCGGCTTCATGTAAATCAGTATTACATGTCTTCAAAGCCCAAAATGCTTTGTGTTCAATTTCTACTGGAAGATGACATGCTTTTTCGTAGACGAGTTTAAAAGGTTTGGTTCCAATTGGAGTTTTGTAGGCTGTTCTAAAAGCCCAGAGTGCATCCTCTAATTTAATGGACCATTCCTTCGGATTTGATCCTACGGTTTTTTCTAGAATACGTTTTAAAGCTCGGTTGGTATTTTCAACTTGTCCACTTATTTGTGGATGATATGCGGTGGAGATTTTATGAGTTACTCCATATCTTTTAAGAACTTTCTCAAGTTGATTATTACAGAAATGAGTACCCCGATCACTTATTAAAGCTTTCGGAGTTCCAAACCTTGCAAAAAAATGTTTTAAAAAGTTGACTACAACTCGTGCATCGTTAGTTGGGAGAGCTTGTGCTTCCGCCCATTTAGATACATAATCAATGGCTACGAGAATATAGAGATTATAATGAGATTTTGGAAATGGACCCATAAAGTCAATACCCCAAATGTCAAATACTTCACATACTTGAATGATATTTTGTGGCATTTCATCACGTTGACTTATTTTTTCGGCTCTTTGACATGCATCACAGGATTTGCAAAGAAGGTGTGCGTCTTTGTAAATTGTAGGCCAATAGAACCCAGCATCATAAACTTTTCTTGCTGTTAGTCGAGGCCCATAATGCCCTCCTGTTGGTCCTGTGTGACAATGGTTTAAAATTTTACTAGCTTCATCTCCGAATACACATCGGCGTATTATTCCATCGGGGCAACTTTTAAACAAATGTGGATCTTCCCAGAAATAGTGTTTTATATCACTGAAGAATTTCTTTCATTTTTGGTACGATAATCCTTTTTCAAGGAATCCACATACTAAGTAGTTTGCATAGTCTGCAAACCATGGAATTTCATTATAATCTATCTTCAATAGATATTCATCAGGAAAGTTGTCTTGTATGGCCGAATCATTTAGAACTTCTAATTCGGGATTTTCAAGACGAGAAAGATGATCAGCGGCGAGATTTTCTGCTCCTCTTTTATCTCGGATTTCAATATCGAACTCTTGTAAGAGTAAGATCCAACGGATTAATCTTGGTTTGGCATCTTGTTTCGAAAATAGGTATCTAAGAGCAGAATGGTCGGTATAGACCACCATTTTTGCTAGAACGAGATATGAACGAAATTTGTCAAAAGCGAAGACAATAGCAAGGAGTTCTTTTTCAGTAGTTGTGTAATTCGTTTGTGCTCCTTGTAATGTCTTACTAGCATAATGTATACGTTGAAATTGTTTTTCAATCCTTTGTCCTAAAACGGCTCCCATTGCAAAATCACTTGCAGCGCACATTAGTTCAAACGGTAGATTCCAATTTGGTGTTATCATGATCGGTGCATTAGTGAGTTTCTCTTTAAGAATATTAAAAGATTTGATACATTCATCTGAAAAGATGAATGGAGCATCCTTTTCTAGGAGTTTATTCATAGGAGTGGCAATTTTAGAAAAATCTTTTATGAAACGTCGGTAAAAACCGGCATGCCCTAGAAAAATCCTAACTCCTCTAACATTGGTGGGATGTGAAAGTTTAGCAATTACATCTACTTTAGCTTTATCCACTTTAGTTCCTTCTTTTGAAATTTTATGTCCAAGAACGATGCCTTCTTTAACCATGAAATGGCATTTCTCCCAATTAAGTACTAGATTTGATTATTCGCATCTAATCAGCATTCGTTCAAGATTAGCTAGACATGATTCAAATGTATCACCGAAGACTGAAAAGTCATCCATGAAAACTTCCATGCATTCTTCTATCATGTCGTGAAAAATCGCCATCATACACCTTTGAAAGGTTGCAGGGGCGTTGCAAAGTCCAAATGGCATGCGTTTGTAAGCAAAAGTACCATAAGGGCACGTGAATGTGGTTTTCTCTTGATCTTCGGGTGCTATTGGAATTTGAAAATATCCGGAAAAACTATCAAGAAAATAATAGTAACTATTTCCGGCTAATCTTTCCAACATTTGATCAATAAAAGGTAAGGGAAAGCGATCTTTTCTGGTGGCGTCATTTAATTTTCTATAATCAATACAAACACGCCATCCTGATACAGTCCTAGTAGGAATAAGCTCATTTTTTTCATTTGTAATGACAGTCATGCCACCCTTCTTAGGCACGCATTGAACTGGGCTTACCCATGGACTATCAGAGATTGGATAAATTAAACCTGCATCTAGCAGTTTAATAATTTCTTCTTTAACTACATCTTGCATATTAGGATTTAGTCTTCGTTGGCGTTGCACATACGTTTTATGACCTTCATCCATAAGGATTTTATGTGTGCAATACGAAGGACTTATTCCTTTAATATCATGAATCTTCCATGCAATGGCTGGTTTATGAGCTTTCAACACAGAAATGAGTTGAGATTTTTCATTTTCAGTAAGAGAAGACGATATTATTACAGGTAATTCAGATTCACCATGTAAATAAGCGTATTCCAAATGGTTTGGAAGTGGCTTTAACTCTAATTTCGAAGGTTCTTCTATCGATGATTTATATCGATATCTGTCTTCTTCTTTTAGCATTTGAATTTCTTCTATTGTTGGTTCATATCCATTAGCTATTAGTGTAGCTAACATTTCAGCTTCATCAATTGGTTCAGTTCCTTCTCCTAAAGAACATTCTCCTGTTCCTTGTAATTCTGGAAATTCTTCCAATAATTCTGCATGTGAATCTATAGTTTGAATATAATAACATGTATCATCTGCAGATTGCGGTTGTTGCATTGCTCTATCAACTGAAAAGGTAACACTCTCATCCTCTATACTTAGGGTCAGTTTCTTACCAAACACGTCTATCATTGCTTTAGCCGTATTTAAGAATGGTCTTCCTAATATGAGAGGAACTTGAGAATCTTCTTCCATGTCCAGAACAACAAAATCTACTGGAAATACTAAAGTACCAACTTTAACTAGCATGTTCTCCATTATCCCTCTAGGATATTTTATTGATCGATCGGCTAGTTGTATACTTATTCTTGTTGGTTTCGATTCTCCAAGGTCTAGTTTAGTGTATAGTGAATACGGCATTAAATTTATACTAGCACCTAAGTCTGCCAATGCTTCTATTGAACTAAGACTACCCAGAAAACATGGAATTGTGAAACTTCCTGGATCAGATAGTTTTTCTGGTATCTTATTCAACAGCACTGCTGAACAATTAGCATTCATAGTAACAGCCGAGAGTTCTTCCATTTTCTTTCTATTCGTGATCAGATCTTTCAAGAATTTAGCATATCTAGGCATTCCTGAAATCACATCAATGAAAGGAAGATTTACATTTATCTGTTTAAACATATCCAAGAATTTGGATTGCTCGACTTCAAGTTTCTCTTTCTTCATTTTACTCGGGTAAGGAAGTGGTGGTTGGTATGGTTTAACATAAGGTTTCGTCTTAACTGTGTTATCTTCATTAACCTTTTCAACTACCAGTTCTTTTTCCTTATCTTGATCAGGTTGTGGTTCTTGTGAAGTAGGAATAGCTTCATCAGAAGTTACAGGTATTTCACGTGGTTTAAGTGTTGTACCACTTCTTGTGGTAATGGCTTTAGCTGTTTCATTCCGGGGGTTTGCATTTGTATCACTAGGTAAACTTCCCGGTTTTCTTTCACCTATTAACCTTGCTAGGTTACTTACTTCTTGTTCCAAGTTTTGAATAGAAGCTTGTTGATTTCTAAATGCTTGAGCATTTTGTTCATTAGTTTGTTTTTGAGATGTGAAAAACTGCGTTTGAGTTTCAACTAGCTTCGTCATCATATCTTCTAAATTCGGCTTTTTATCATCGGGTTGTGGTGGTTTGTTTTGAAAATTAGGTCTTTGCTGGTTGTAAGTATTGTTAGATACTTGTTGATTGCTATGACCTTGTTGGTTGTCGTATGGAATATTTCGGTTATAATTTTGATTTTGATTGTAAATCGATCTTGGCGGTTGATAATTATTCTGATAATTATTTCCAGGCCTTTGGTTTAGATATGAAACATTCTCTCTTTGTTCCATTGTTAATTCAATATTGAGACAATCTTTTGTCAAATGTGGTCCTCCACACTGCTCACAACTAATTCGTATTGAGTGGATATCTTTAGTCATATTTTCCATTCGTCTCTCCACAGCATCTATCTTTGCGGAAATGGAATCTAAGTCATGGCTAGAATCGGCTCTAGCTGCTTTAGATGATCTAACGATATCTTTTTCTTGGTGCCACTCATGTGAGTGGGAAGCAGTGTTATCAATAATTTTATAAGCATCAGTTTTGGTTTTCTTCATAATGGAACCACCAGCTGCTATATCTATGTCTTTTCTTGTAGTGATGTCGCATCGTTGGTAGAATATTTGTACTATTTGACAGGTGTCTAAACCATGTTGCGGACATCCTCTTAATAACTTTCCAAATCTTGTCCACGCCTCATATAGAGTTTCATTCGGTTTCTGTGTGAACGTAACAATTTCTCCTTGAAGTCTTACGGCTTTAGATGCCGGAAAGAATTGTTTAAGAAATTTTTCAACTAAAACGTCCCATGTATCAATCGCCCCTTCAGGTAACGATTCCAACCAATCTTTGGCTTCTCCCTTTAAAGTCCAGGGAAATAACATGAGATATATCTGTTCATCCTCCACTTCTCGGATTTTAAATAGAGTGCAGATCCTATTAAAGGTACGAAGATGTTCATTTGGATCTTCCTTCGGCGCACCACTAAATTGGAATTGATTAGTCACCATGTGTAGAATTTGTCCTTTGATTTCATAATCTGGCGCATTAATGTCAGGATGAGTAATTGCGTGACCTTGGCCAGTATGTTTAGCTCTCATTCGGTCTTCCATACTTAAAGGTTCCAGATTCTCCATAATTGAATTTGTTGAATCGGAATCACTAGAGGATTCTGATTTAATGGTTCGTTCCTCAACAATCTCTGTTTGAATGATTGGTAGTTCCGGAGGAAAATTTAATGGTTCAGGATCTATGAATCGTCCCTGAATATTCTCCGAATTCTCAATTGTGAGGTCGGGTTCAAAAAATGGATTATTGGAAATTTGAATTGGAGTACTTGGTCGACTGGATGACGATTCTAAAGAAAAATTAACGGCGGTAATATTTGCTAGATGTCTTGATAGAGTTACAGGTGGTGAACGTATAAAAGGTGGTGAACGTCTTTCTCGGTGCATTCACTGAATATCCTATTAGTTTTTAAAAGGAAAGAAAAAATTATATAAGTTATCCAATTAATAGACTTTTCTGATTTTGCCCACATTTCGAATAGCCAAAAGATGCAGCAGAGGGGCAGGATTCGTTTGGTCTCAATATAATTGAGGACTGTTTGGCTCCAATAACCCGGTCCACGTACAAATCCAACTATTACTACGAACCAGAAAATTTTGATGTCTATCAATTTAACCATTTAAAATAAATTTTCGTAATTTTAAGAAATTTAGATAAGAAGTAGAATAAAAATCTATGTCCTAAAACTAGAATGGCGAGAAATAAGAAAGAAAAAGGGCGCGTCGAAAAAGGTCGAAAAATAAAAGGCGTCGAAAAATAAGAAAGAAAAAAAATGACTATAAAACTTAAAAAAAAAAAAACTCGACTAACCCAACCTTATTACTATCACTAACTTAAAATTATAATCACAAATTGAGATTACTAATTGGAATGATAATTGATACATAGGTAAAAGGTGTCTAAAAATATTAAAGCTTACAGGAAAAACTATATCCCAAATGGCAATATCTTAAAAAGGAACTAAAACTTAAAAAGGCGTCGCAAAATTCTAAAGCACCTATATCTTAGTCTAAAGAAAAAGCACTTAAGGAATTTTACGGCAGAGCCTAAAAATCTAGAAATAAAAATAACTATGGCAAAAACTATGTCTTAAAACTAAATACGAGCGAAAAATACAAAAGTTACGCTAAAACAATTAAAAAGGGACAAAATATAAAAATATACTAAAAGTTGTAAAAAGTACAATTTTTATAAAAATGTTATTTTATATTATTTATTTTATAAAACTATTAATTTTAAAATTTAATTAAACTAATTAAACTAAATATATAAATTAAATCTAAAAACTAATAACTAATTAAATAATAAAACCTAATTAGGGTTTATTAAATAATAATAATAATACCCGTAATTAATGCAGTTAGGGTTTCCTGTTGGCGTGTCAGACACTCTCATGCGATCGCATGAGTTTATGCCTTCGGGCTCATGCGATCGCATGAGCTGAGGTTTTGGGCTAGGTTACGGGCTGCTACAGTAGCAGGCCCGAGTGTTTTTATATTTTTTTTTTCTGTTTTGAATTTTCTGTTTTATATATTTATGTAATATATTTATATAAATTAAATAAAACTTATATTTTTATAAAATAAAGATAAAGAAACTTTTATAGAACTTAAATATTTAACAAACTTTTAAAAATATTTATATTTTTGTTTTCTTTTTATATTTTCGAATATTTAAAACGTATTTTTACAAAAGCGTATTTTTTTTTTATATGTGTGGCGTTTCGCTTCGGCGCTCCCCGGCAGCGGCGCCAAAAATACTTGATAGTTAAAGCTAAGGGGTATAAAATACTATTAAATTTTAGCAGGAAATACTATTAAATACGATACAATTTTACACAAGATATTTATTTATTTATTGAATGGATATACTTAAACCTTGCTACAACACTTATAGGCAGTGTATCTAATCGTACAGTAGTGTAGTTTTTAGTAAGTTCGGTTCGTTCCACAGGGAATCTTTTAATCAAAGCTTAACGCTATATTAGTTTAATTTATAAAAATACGAATATATATATATAAGTAATATTATTATTTTAAAGGGGGTTTTTACCGTTTAATGACCGGTTTGTCGATTTTAAAACTTTAGTCGCAGTTAAAACTAAATGTAAAATATTAAATAAATAAAAGACTTAATTTAAAGCGTAAAGTAAATAACGATAATGAAATTGCGATAAATAAAAGTGCGATAAAATAAACTTGCGATAATTAAAAAGTACGATAATTAAAAAGTACGATAATTAAAAGTGCAATTAAATACAATAACAAAAAATAAAAGTGCGATAATTAGAAGTGCAATTAAATATAAAATAAAGGAAATTAAATATGAAATAAAAGAATTATGCTTATTTAAACTTCCGTAATCATGATGTTTGACGTGTTGATTTTAGTTTTATGCCCATGGATTAATTGTCCTTTGTCCTGGATTATTTAATATGTCCGTCTGGTTTTTGTCCATAACAGTCCATCAGCCATAAATATAAAGTGCGAGTGTCCTCGTCAAATTATCCTTATACCCGAAGTTAAATATTCCAACTAATTGGGGACTTAAACTGTAACAAGATTTTAATACTTTGTTTAATAATTACACCAGGATGTCGACTGAGTGTAACCCAAGGTTTTAATACTTTGTTATCAATTATGCCAAGTGTCCTTGTACATAATTTCACCCCTGTTTTAATAATTCTAGTGGCTATTAATCCATTCCCGTGTCCGGTTAAATGAACGATTATTCGTACATATAAATACCCCACCCATCGTGTCCGATCGAGTGTAAATGGTTATTTATAGGGACGCCCAATTATAAATCTTTATATTAACATTAACATTAACAAACTATCATTTAGTTAAACAAATATAAAGCCCATTAATAGCCCATAGTCTAATTTCCACAAGTGTCGTTCTTTTGTCCAAACCCCAATTATGGTACAAAGCCCAATTACCCAATTTTAATATTTTTAGCCCAACATCATGATTACTTCGGATTAAATAAGCATAATAATAACTTAGCTACGAGACATTAAATTAAAAAGGTTGAACATAACTTATAATGATTAAAAATAGCGTAGCGTTACACGGACAGAATTTTGACTTACACCCTTACAACATTCGCTAACACACCCTTATTATTATAAATTAAAATTAAAATTAAAATTATAATATAAATATAAATATTATACGTTGAATGAGGAGAAGAAAAAGATATTATGGATGGATAAATGGTGCACCAAAGCTCGATTTTTATAGGCATGTGATCTGGAAAAGATGCTCATGCGATCGCATGGATTTATGCCTTCCAGGCCATGCGATCGCATGGCCAGCTGGGGAGAGCCACATTTGGTTGTTTTCTTCTGCCGACGTTTATTTAAATATAATATAATATATATATATATATATATATATATTAATTTTAAGAATTAATTATGTATTATATTATATTCATATTCATAGTTGACTTGTAATTTTTAGTCCGTTGCATCGAGCGTTGAGAGTTGACTCTGGTCCCGGTTCCGGATTTTCGAACATCCTTGCGAATAATTTAATATCTTGTACTTTGCGTTTTGAATCTTGTACTCTTGTAATTTTGAGACGTTTCTTATCAATAATTGGAACCTCATTGATTGTATTTTGTACTTTTGAGCTTTTTGGTCGTTTGCGTCTTCAATTCGTCGAATCTGTCTTTTGTCTTCACCTTTTATTATTTAAACGAATATCACTTGTAAATAGAACAGTTGCAACTAAAAGCTTGTCTTTCTTGAGGGATAATGCTATGAAATATATGTTCGTTTTTAGCATTATCATTCTTCCATAGATCCATGTTGTAAGTATCCATTTACTCTAGTTCAATTATACAAGTTATGAATTGATTTATGTGAGTTTATCAATGTTCATGGCTTGTACTTCAACACCTAGTGATTTAGACATCTACATGTGAGTGTAAGATGGTAATTGAATGGTAACTAGATTTTACAATAGTGTAGTTTATTTAGAGTGATCTTAATAAACTAGGTTTTATGTGAATTCAATCAAGGAAGAGTCTTATTAATTAAACATAGGTAAAGAAGAACTAATGACAAGGTTTATGTGAATTTACTAAGTTTATAGTTCTCGGTTTATAGATATTGTGAGATTGATATAAGCCATTTACATTTACTTGTAACTACATAATAACGGGTTTAACTATAAAAGAACAATCCCTATCATTTATCA
Organism: Rutidosis leptorrhynchoides; assembly: GCF_046630445.1. NCBI lineage: Eukaryota > Viridiplantae > Streptophyta > Magnoliopsida > Asterales > Asteraceae > Rutidosis > Rutidosis leptorrhynchoides. The sequence continues at coordinate 679,550,011 of NC_092335.1, read as the reverse complement.
AGCATTGAAGTAAACACCGCCTTCTCATCCTTGTTATTTATTTCATTTTATTTCCCGTTTGTTACTTAACAATTCTACAATTAAAACTCTCTCTTTAGAATAATTAATCGTTTAAAGTCCTTAAAACAAACTTCTCCCTGTGGATCGAACTGGTCAATTTACTTGCTAGTTACTGCATGATCGGGTTTTAGTTGCCTGTATTATGTGTTAATTATTAAGCATATTGTCTACATTTTAAAGGTTACGTCTTGACACATCAGTTGTCCTCAAAAACCTCCTTTAAGCCTTCTTTATATAGGATGGAGTGGGCCAAGTCCATTAGGAGTACTCCACTAATAGGAGCCCAATAACGATGGCCCAATAATAGATAACTCACCATTAGTAGTTCATGGACTAAATAATATGGAGGCCCATCAAGAGTGACCTATTAGCATAGCCCAATGAGATGGCCCGTGGGTATTGATAATACACACGTCATTAAGTCCCCCAAGTTCGATATGACAAGCTATATGTGTCGTGTCGAACTTCTTCAATCATATCGTCCCTGCGACAACCACAAGGAACTAATGGGCCAAGTACCTCCAAAAGATGTCATTGCTGATGACGAGCATGCAACGATGCCAGATAACGAATAGGGTTTGAAAACTCTATTTCAACCAACGTCTTGCGCAAAAGACGTCGTCAAGTCCCCCAAGTTCAATATGATGGACTAACACGCGTCATGTTGAACTTTTTCACATATCATTCTAAATAACCCCAAAAGATATCATCTCAGTAGATGATGAATCTGTAACGAGTTCAAATAACGAAAGTACGACAATTAGCGTTTGAAACCTCCATCAAAACAAAAGAAACAACAATCGCGAGCTTGTAGTTTCTCAAAAGGCTAATGACGAGTTCAATCGTCTAAGTGCAACTATCTCGGTTGTCTTCTATAGGGGCCTTGTTGCTAACAACTGTAACCTATGCAGCGGTTGAAACGTTACCGTGCCACTTGGGAACGCCAAATGAAATACTTGTGCCACGAGCTTGCCACGCAACCAACCCGAAGATGTATTACCTTTGATGAACTGATAAGTTCTCATTTTGTTTAGCTGATCACCAAACTTTGTGTACGCGTTGCGCATCAGACTTTTCTTCTTGGTTTCTTATTAATTTAAAATTTTCGTTTCCCAATTTTAATGAACGTGTTATGTAACTTTCTATGGCAGCACTTCGGTGTTTCATAAGAATGTAATAATGTAAGTCCATTCATATGTTACACATGCCTTGAACAAAGAATATTCTAGCTTTCGAACGACATGAACGGCGCTTCGCGTTGAACCTACGTCGAAGTGACACCGTAACGGGATGCCTTCGGGTTTTGTACCCGTCGTGTTCATCCCGGCATGGTCTAGATACATGCATGTCATGACAAATTTATCAAGTATAACCTTGAAATGCCACGCTACCGTGACGACGACAGCGTGTCGAATATTATCGAAATGATACACATCAATGAAAGTAATTACAATACGGCAGATATAATTACATATTTTCATTCATAATATTTTTTTATTACATCCATCAACAATAAAAAAAAAAAAAAAAAGTTACAGTTGTTAGCAACAAGGCCCCTAGAGAAGACAACCGAGATAGTTGCATTTAGACGATTGAACTCGTCATTAGCCTTTTGAGAAACTACAAGCTCGCGATTGTTGTTTCTTTTGTTTTGATGGAGGTTTCAAACGCTAATTGTCGTACTTTCGTTATTTGAACTCGTTACAGATTCATCATCGACTGAGATGATATCTTTTGGGGTTATTTAGAATGATATGTGAAAAAGTTCAACATGACGCGTGTTAGTCCATCATATTGAACTTGGGGGACTTGACGACGTCTTTTGCGCAAGACGTTGGTTGAAATAGAGTTTTCAAACCCTATTCGTTATCTGGTATCGTTGCATGCTCGTCATCGGCAATGACATCTTTTGGAGGTACTTGACCCATTAGTTCCTTGTGGTTGTCGCAGGGACGATATGATTGAAGAAGTTCGACACGACACGTATAGCTTGTCATATCGAACTTGGGGGACTTAATGACGTGTGTATTATCAATACCCACGGGCCATCTCATTGGGCTATGCTAATAGGTCACTCTTGATGGGCCTCCATATTATTTAGTCCATGAACTACTAATGGTGAGTTATCTATTATTGGGCCATCGTTATTGGGCTCCTATTAGTGGAGTACTCCTAATGGACTTGGCCCACTCCATCCAATATAAAGAAGGCTTAAAGGAGGTTTTTGAGGACAACATACACACACGACATCAGGATGAGAGAACCGCTCATCTGGAACCTCTCATCTCTCACGATACACGCACAAGACATAAATGGAGAAACTCCTTCTCCTCTCATAAACATTCATGAAGGCTCGGCAAAAGTCAACCACCAACACCACCTTCATCTCCAACGAAGCGTCTCTTTACCACCCTCGATGAGAACTATCTCGACGGGTTAACACTGTGATGACCCGGGAATTTTCGACCAAATTTAAACTTAATCTTTATATGTTCCGACACGATAAGCAAAGTTTGTAAAGTTGAATCTTGAGAAAGTTTGAACTGTTTTTAAGAATATATTTGACCTTTGACCATGCCCGATGATTCACGAACAATCGAGTGTAAATAAATACGTAAATATATATATAAATAAATAAAAATATATATATGTAAACGTCTTGAATTAATAAGGCATATATTAATCATTTGAATTAAAAATGAAAAGTAATATACAAAGTAATTAAACTATTATAAATCTATATAAATATATATATATATATATATATATTTGACTTCTGTAATATCATATATATATTAAATATTCTGCATATGTTAATACATATATATATTTACATTATATAAATACTACATAGATAATAATAGGGATATTAATATATTAAATTTAATTACAAATTAAAATATAGTTGTTGTTATAGTATTTCAAGTACTTCCAATATTATTATTAGTATTAATAATAGTATTATTATCATTGTTGAAACTGTAAAGTTATCAAAGTAAAATTTTTATATAAAGATTAATTAAAAGAATAGTTTATGGGTAATTTAAATATCACTAGTTATTATTATTAAAAATTTCATTATTAACATGGTTATAAATATTATCATTATTAAGATAAGTAAAAACTATCATTTATATTGTCATATTATCCTTATTATATATATATGACTTTTGTATTAATATGATTGTTATTTTTTTATTATAACGTTAAGAGTATTATTAATATAAGTATATTTATTTATTAATAATATTAATTATAATTTATAAAAATAAATATATAAATATAATAGATATACATTTACTGAGATAGATATATACAGATACGTACAAGATATATACACGCAGTTGGATATAGATATACATTTAGGAAAAACAGTATTTATATTAATTAGATTATTATTATTAATATAAGATGTATTATTATTTATATTTATATATTTTATTAAAAATCCTGTTATAAAGATATAAAGCACGCGTCTATTTTTTTTGTTTTAATCTGTTTTATTTTCTTCTTCCTGCACACTCGTGATTATATGTCGAGTAATCAAGGCTATAAAACAATTTTCTTTGTTCATAACACTTGGGGAGATGAATGATGTAATACCGATATATATATATATTTTTTTATTTTTTTTTCTTTCTGCTCGTATCTCTGTTAACCCACTTTTATACCAAAAATCGAATTTGATTTTTATTTCAAAAACTATAAATGAGGTTTTGTTAAGAATCCTTTGCTCGTACTTACTGTAAAATCTCAACTCCCAATTCTTTAAAATGAGAATGAATTTTTGAGTCAAAGTATAATCACAAAAAGTCAAAACTGTGTTCTTCGAGCAAATTAAAGATTTATAGATTGTTTTTGTTGAAATTAGTGATTGGGAATGATTCTAATGGTCCTTTTAAACACAATTTGTTTTATAATCTTTGTCTAATTCATAGCCATTCGAAGAATCAATTTTTTTTTTTAAAGTAACAGCGACGGAGCTGTATGGTGTTTTTTTTTAATTTTTTTTTGTTTTCTCATTAATACAACAATTGATGTTAGTTACTTGTAATTATTTGATGTATAAAAAAAAATATTATTGGATGATTTCATTTGTTTCTGGTCGACATGGGTTTCAAGAGGAAGAAGGGAAAATGAAAACAAATTATACAGCTTTAAATATTATACTGAGTAAACATAATCAGAAGAGTGTGTAGCAGAGTAGTGGTTCAGTGTGTTGGTAAGGGAAAGGGAGGTCGCGGGTTCAAGCCCTGCAGGTGGCGGTTTTTCTTTTTAAAGCCTATTAATGGGAGGTAGTTTTTCCTATTTATTGTTATTACTCTCATTGTTATTATTGTTATTAGTATTAGTATTATGTTAATTGTTATTATAGCTATTATTATTATTATTATTATTATTATTATTATTATTATTATTATTATTATTATTATTATTGTTATTGTTGTTATATTTATGAATGAACTTATAAATAAGTGTAGATACAAAGATGAATTATTATTATCATTAATATCATTAAATTATTATTATTATCATTAATATTATTATTATTATTATTAATATAAATTATTGAATACAAAAGTTAATGAATAAAAATTAAAGTGAATATATGTAAACGCTGGTAATTGTAATATTAGAAATTTTGATAAGATTAGGATTATGAGATCGATATGTATGATATTACTAGAGATAAAATCATCAGTATTAACAAGAGATAATATTAAGAATAAGTATGAAATTTATTTAAATTCATGATTATGCATGTACGTATAACACAGTTTTGAAACTTTACTATAAGTATTATTACTAATATTATCATAAGTATCTTTTCATAATTATTAGTATTATTATTATTATTGTCAACAAAATATTATTAATATTATAATCATTAGTATTAGGATGATTATCATTAATAGTATTATTATTATTAAAAACTATTATCATTATTTTTTTTTTTAAATTATTGTTTTGTTATCAATAAAACTATTAATATTATTATTATCACGTATTATCTACATCATTATTATTAAGCTAATATTATTTATGAAAATAAAAGTTTTAAATGACGTTGTTAAGATTATAAGTAATAAAATAAAAAGTATAGATATAAAATTTATATTTAAACTACATAACTTAACTATATTAATAGTTATATAGATATATATAAAATGAAAATATATATATAATTAATAAAACTTACAAATTATTAAATATAACAAGTACAACACTGTTAATAATATATAAACTTATTCGATTACAAACATGTGTATTAATAAATATACAAATGATATAGGTTCGTGAATCCAAGGCCAACATTACCCTCGTTCAAAGTCGTCATATGTATTTTTACTACAAATACAGTATGGTGAGTTTCATTATTCCCTTTTTATATACATTTTGGGCTGAGAATACATGCAAATGCTTTATTAACTGTTTTACAATATTTATATGCTTGAGTTTCATTTGCTCCCTTTTTAAATGCTTTTGCAATATATATTTTTGGGACTGAGAATACATGCGCTACTTTTATAAATGTTTTACGGAATAGACACAAGTAATCGAAACTACATTATATGGTTGAATGATCGAAATCGAATATGCCCCTTTTTATTTAGTCTGGTAATCTAAGAATTAGGGAACAGACACCCTAATTGACGCGAACTCTAAAGATAGATCTATCGGGCCCAACAAGCCCCATCCAAAGTACCGGATGCTTTAGTACTTCGAAATTTATATCATGTCCGAAGGAGGATCCCGGAATGATGGGGATATTCTTATATACATATTGTGAATGTCGGTTACCAGGTGTTCAATCCATATGAATGATTTTTGTCTCTATGCATGGGACGTATATTTATAAGAAATGGAAATATGAAATCTTGTGGTCTATTAAAATAATGGAAATGATTATTTATGTTAAACTAATGAACTCACCAACATTTTGGTTGACACTTTAAAGCATGTTTATTCTCAGGTACGAAAGAAATCTTCTGCTGTGTATTTGCTCATATTAGAGATATTACTTGGAGTCATTCATGATATATTTCAAAAGATGTTGCATTCGAGTCGTTGAGTTCATCAAGATTATTATTAAGTCAATTATATTAGATATATTATGAAATGGTATGCAAGTCTGTCAACTGTTGATGTAAATGAAAGTTTGTCTTTTAAAAATGAATGCAATGTTTGTAAAATGTATCATATAGAGGTCAAGTACCTCGCGATGTAATCAACTGTTGAGAATCGTTTATAATCGATATGGACTTCGTTCGGATGGATTAGGACGGGTCCTTTCAGTTGGTATCAGAGCGGTGGTCTTAGCGAACCAGGTCTGCATTAGTGTGTATAACTGATAAGTCGTTAGGATGCATTAGTGAGTCTGGACTTCGACCGTGTCTGCATGTCAAAAGTTTTGCTTATCATCCGTGTCGAAAATCATCTACTTATCGTCCTTAGAAAATTACCTGATTATCATTCTTAGTCTAGACACATCTTACTACAATGATTGCATGATTAGTGTATAGACAAAATTCGTATCTTAGCATATCTGTTACTGTAGACTTTGCCTGACAACTTCTGTAGATTCCTCCGTAACTTATGGGATTTTAGTATTTATTTATGCATATGTAAATTATGTATTGTTGGGTACTAATCTACATCCTATAATCTATTTCTTATCGAAAATCCTTCATCTGATCGTACGAGACAAATCCCTCAACCAGTTCGGGTTCCTCAGATTCCGACAGCTATTCCGATAAGGATTTCCACTCGAACTCCGAAAGCAATATAACCATAATGAATCAACCAATCATCCATCCCCAATTCATCTGATGGGTTCGTAGTCGACTTAATCAATAGAGACGCGCAGAAGGCAATCCCTTCCACCAACCGAATTCACCTCTTAACAATGAACCTGAAGCGTTTACCGGCGAACCTGTTCGAGACACCATTTTCAGTCTCATTTCCAGGGTAATTCGAAAAGATTATGTTATATCCATAATTCTGAACCTTATTCATCCGCTCGTTCCGACCGACAATCATCCTAAAGTAATAAGTTAACGAACTTCGCGCTCGAATAATCAATTCTGGGAATATGGTGCAAAATGTACCAGCTTCAGCAACATCACCGGCACCAACAGTACCATCAGTAACAGCACCAGTACCATCGACAATCCATGCTTCAATATCACTATCTGTACTTCGAGTATGATCTTCGTTCTACGTATCGTTCTACCTCATTTATCTTCGTTCGACATGGCGAATATGTAATCTCTAAAGTTTTAGAGATTATTTATTCTAGTTCCAACCGAAAACTAAATGAGTTTAATATTATATTAACTCATTAAATCCATGATTACATCTGAAGAAAATATATATGTAAATATATTTTCACAAAGATTATAATTAAAAATTCTTTCGTACAAACTATTAATGGTGAAAATATTTTAACGGGTAGGTAATACCCGAGGAATATTTAGATTTATCATTAATAAATTACACTGTACATTCTTCGAATTTGATTCAACGATCATTTACTATCCTATTTACAACCACCGATATACGTATCCGTTCACCAAAGAATAACTATTTTCATTCAAATTCAATTTCATATTTGGATTTTGATCTATCCGAACCCAACAAGTGGCATAATGAAGAAATAATGGACACAATAAAAATTGATTAGAAACAGACTAATTAACAATATGAAATTTTGTTAAGAAACCACGCTAACAAGATCCTAGCTAACTGTTCCTAGCTAACTGTTAATTCTATACTACATTTTATTTTATCGCAATTTAATTATCGCAATTTATTTATCGCAGTTTATTTATCGCAATTTAATTATCGCAATTTTATTTATCGTTATTTACTTTCTGTTATTTACTTTACGCATTTAATTTATCATCATTTAATTTCTGTTATTTATTTTACGCACTTTAAATATCGGGACACGTATACAAGGTTTTGACATATCATATCGACGCATCTATATATATTATTTAGAATCACCATAGACACTCTATATGCAGTAATGATCGAGTTCTCTATACAGGGTTGAGGTTGATTCTATAATAATATATATACTTTGAGTTGTGATCGAGTCTGAGACGAATACGGGTCACGATACGTATTAATTAATTCGAATATTATGTATTAAATTATATATGAATTGTTGAATTGCTAACTGTGGACTATCAATCGAGGACTACCAACATTGGACAATTAAAATGAATTAAAATATTGATTATAACATATGAAACTAAACAAATCTTCAAGTTGCCACTTGATTTCATCTTAAACCTCATTTGTATCTTGACGATTACAATCTGTGTTCAAACCTTTCATGATTCTTGAAAACACCTCAATCGAGGAGATGAAACAACCACACGATACCTACGAAAGAAAGAACTTATGCATATAGTTATGCACCTGAAAAACTCTCGGAAACTGAGTAAAAGTTTAACACGCAGCCGCGTCAGATCCTTTGATATTTATTAGCAAAAAAAAATAACTTTACGATTTTTTTTTTAAGTAGCCAATTTTGTCACAGCTTCAGCAAGTCAACTTCGACTTTTCATCCTAAGTAGCCTTACTATAATCCTGATATATACAATTACCCTTTTGATACCGGAGAATTCTTTTATATTCCACCATATTACCAGCAGACGTACCTGCAACCTCGTTGTTTTTTGGCTTAAATCTCTCTGATAAATCATTATATTTATTCATTGAAACCCTATCATATACTCATCCGCATCTTATAACGAGAACTGCCATAACAATTACCTGGAATCAGCAATCAGTACTTTGAAAACTCACAGCATATCTACATCAACAGTTATATATATGACATTTATCTCTTAGAATTATGATCTCTCATTCTGAAATTCTGAAAAGCACTCAGTCACAAATCAATACTCTGAATGTTAAAAAAAGCTGAATGAAGCAGCAGAAACTGTAGATAACCGTAAACGACCATAATCATCGAAAGTTTGATAATAAAGATTTGTATGTTGGAAAAGCTCAGAAAAGTTAGAACTGGAAAGCAGATTGAGCTAACCATAAAGGAAACCAAGGAGAAATACAAGTAATATACCCTAAATTCATAGAACCCAGATAAATCTAGATCCGTTGAAATCTTTAGAGAATATCTTGCTCCGAAGTCATGTTAAAATCTTGCGAAAATCTTTCTCCATCAACCATCGAACTTAGAAATTCCAAAATATCATCATCAATATCTTCGATATTTCTGAGGATATTTTCATAAATATTCTCGTTCGAAATTATATACCTCTTCGTGCTTTTTGTGTATCATTATAAAGGAAATATTCAATAGAAAATTTAGTGCCGGAAAGCAGATTATGCGAAACTATGAAGAAAGCCGTGGATAAATCATAAAGAATAAGTTTGACTTCAAAGAATCCAAATGATTCAATGTCTGCTAAAGTCTTTAGTGAATATCTTACTCCTTACTCTAAACCCTTGCGGACAATAGTTTCTATCATCCTCTGATCTTAGATATTCCGAGATATTATCGTATCTTTCATTATAAATATCCTCGATATTTCTGAATATATTTTCATGATTAATCTTATCTGAAATCATTCATCTCTTCGTGCTATCAGTATTACATCATATAGAAACTGTTAGTTTCTATATTCTGTAAACTTTCGAGCTTAAAATATGAATGTTATTGAAGTAATGTTGGGAACTGATGCATGAGTTATTATAATATAATGACACTTGATCAACTTGATTATATTACAGTAAGTCATGCTGAGTTTCTAATGGAACGTGATGATTCACAGATCCTAACGTCATCACATGCCATGTTACATAACTCTTTCATTATGCTTAACTTCTGAACATATCAAGAAAGTATTTTCTTGATAGTTCTATTCTAAGTGATTCTAGTAATTTGATAAATCAAATCGTGCTAATACATTAGTTCTTATTTAGAACACGATGTTTATTCGAAATTCCATACTTACGAATTCTGAAACGTTACTCGCTTTACTAGAGGTCAGAAGGATAATAAAAAGGCAAAGAGCTCCAAAATATAAGAGAAAATATAAAGCCCAACAACAACACCGAAATTACATACCGTGGGTATCAGTGCGTATAGCAATATAAAGATACGGGAGAACTAAGAACACTATAAAACCCAGAGTTTAGTAGAATTGAATAGATTCTTCCGGTGGTAGATGGAAAAGAAGGATGACAGATATGAAGGTTAGGAGTATATCGAGAACCAGAACTGGATGGAGCATATTGACAAATGATACAAAGTACGAATTAAAGGAGGAAGAATAGAAGTTGTGAGTTGTAAGGAAACGACGGGAGTGGATTTATAGTAAGATACTCGGCAGAGCAATCAAAACAGATGATCGCATTTAAAACGGATCCTAATTCCCTTGATTACCGAAGAATCAAATCTTATTACGAAAATTTTCTCCAACCTCTTGAACTTGGAAATCAATCCTATCTACGTCAAAAGATATGACAAATCTATACCTACTCATTTCACTCTTTGGTGATATCTTCATTTGTACTCTTCACAAAATCAAATGGTTTTATCTATATTACTCAATGGTGATAAAACTTTAATTATTGACTCATATTCGTCATGAAAACATTTTTATTGTTAGCCATGACGACCACACTCAAATTTCGGGACGAAATTTCTTTAACGGGTAGGTACTGTGATGACCCGGGAATTTTCGACCAAATTTAAACTTAATCTTTATATGTTCCGACACGATAAGCAAAGTTTGTAAAGTTGAATCTTGAGAAAGTTTGAACTGTTTTTATGAATACATTTGACCTTTGACCATGCCCGATGATTCACGAACAATCGAGTGTAAATAAATACGTAAATATATATATAAATAAATAAAAATATATATATGTAAACGTCTTGAATTAATAAGGCATATATTAATCATTTGAATTAAAAATGAAAAGTAATATACAAAATAATTAAACTATTATAAATCTATATAAATATATATATATATATATATATATATATATATATATTTGACTTCTGTAATATCATATATATATTAAATATTCTGCATATGTTAATACATATATATATTTACATTATATAAATACTACATAGATAATAATAGGGATATTAATATATTAAATTTAATTACAAATTAAAATATAGTTGTTGTTATAGTATTTCAAGTACTTCCAATATTATTATTAGTATTAATAATAGTATTATTATCATTGTTGAAACTGTAAAGTTATCAAAGTAAAATTTTTATATAAAGATTAATTAAAAGAATAGTTTATGGGTAATTTAAATATCACTAGTTATTATTACTAAAAATTTCATTATTAACATGGTTATAAATATTATCATTATTAAGATAAGTAAAAACTATCATTTATATTGTCATATTATCCTTATTATATATATATGACTTTTGTATTAATATGATTGTTATTTTTTTATTATAACATTAAGAGTATTATTAATATAAGTATATTTATTTATTAATAATATTAATTATAATTTATAAAAATAAATATATAAATATAATAGATATACATTTACTGAGATAGATATATACAGATACGTACAAGATATATACACGCAGTTGGATATAGATATACATTTAGGAAAAACAGTATTTATATTAATTAGATTATTATTATTAATATAAGATGTATTATTATTTATATTTATATATTTTATTAAAAATCCTGTTATAAAGATATAAAGCACGCGTCTATTTTTTTTTTGTTTTAATCTGTTTTGTTTTCTTCTTCCTGCACACTCGTGATTATATGTCGAGTAATCAAGGCTACAAAACAATTTTCTTTGTTCATAACACTTGGGGAGATGAATGATGTAATACCGATATATATATATATTTTTTTTTTTTTTTCTTTCTGCTCGTATCTCTGTTAACCCACTTTTATACCAAAAATCGAATTTGATTTTTATTTCAAAAACTATAAATGAGGTTTTGTTAAGAATCCTTTGCTCGTACTTACTGTAAAATCTCAACTCCCAATTCTTTAAAATGAGAATGAATTTTTGAGTCAAAGTATAATCACAAAAAGTCAAAACTGTGTTCTTCGAGCAAATTAAAGATTTATAGATTGTTTTTGTTGAAATTAGTGATTGGGAATGATTCTAATGGTCCTTTTAAACACAATTTGTTTTATAATCTTTGTCTAATTCATAGCCATTCGAAGAATCAATTATTATTATTATTATTATTATTATTATTATTATTATTATTATTATTATTATTATTATTATTATTGTTATTGTTGTTATATTTATGAATGAACTTATAAATAAGTGTAGATACAAAGATGAATTATTATTATCATTAATATCATTAAATTATTATTATTATTAATATAAATTATTGAATACAAAAGTTAATGAATAAAAATTAAAGTGAATATACGTAAACGCTGGTAATTGTAATATTAGAAATTTTGATAAGATTAGGATTATGAGATCGATATGTATGATATTACTAGAGATAAAATCATCAGTATTGACAAGAGATAATATTAAGAATAAGTATGAAATTTATTTAAATTCATGATTATGCATGTACGTATAACACAGTTTTGAAACTTTACTATAAGTATTATTACTAATATTATCATAAGTATCTTTTCATAATTATTAGTATTATTATTATTATTGTCAACAAAATATTGTTAATATTATAATCATTAGTATTAGGATGATTATCATTAATAGTATTATTATTATTAAAAACTATTATCATTATTTTTTTTTAAATTATTGTTTTGTTATCAATAAAACTATTAATATTATTATTATCACGTATTATCTACATCATTATTATTAAGCTAATATTATTTATGAAAATAAAAGTTTTAAATGACGTTGTTAAGATTATAAGTAATAAAATAAAAAGTATAGATATAAAATTTATATTTAAACTACATAACTTAACTATATTAATAGTTATATAGATATATATAAAATGAAAATATATATATAATTAATAAAACTTACAAATTATTAAATATAACAAGTACAACACTATTAATAATATATAAACTTATTCGATTACAAACATGTGTATTAATAAATATACAAATGATATAGGTTCGTGAATCCAAGGCCAACATTACCCTCGTTCAAAGTCGTCATATGTATTTTTACTACAAATACAGTATGGTGAGTTTCATTATTCTCTTTTTATATATATTTTGGGCTGAGAATACATGCAAATGCTTTATTAACTGTTTTACAATATTTATATACTTGAGTTTCATTTGCTCCCTTTTTAAATGCTTTTGCAATATATATTTTTGGGACTGAGAATACATGCGCTGCTTTTATAAATGTTTTACGGAATAGACACAAGTAATCGAAACTACATTATATGGTTAAATGATCGAAATCGAATATGCCCCTTTTTATTTAGTCTGGTAATCTAAGAATTAGGGAACAGACACCCTAATTGACGCGAACTCTAAAGATAGATCTATCGGGCCCAACAAGCCCCATCCAAAGTACCGGATGCTTTAGTACTTCGAAATTTATATCATGTCCGAAGGAGGATCCCGGAATGATGGGGATATTCTTATATACATATTGTGAATGTCGGTTACCAGGTGTTCAATCCATATGAATGATTTTTGTCTCTATGCATGGGACGTATATTTATGAGAAATGGAAATATGAAATCTTGTGGTCTATTAAAATAATGGAAATGATTATTTATGTTAAACTAATGAACTCACCAACCTTTTGGTTGACACTTTAAAGCATGTTTATTCTCAGGTACGAAAGAAATCTTTCGCTGTGTATTTGCTCATATTAGAGATATTACTTGGAGTCATTCATGATATATTTCAAAAGATGTTGCATTCGAGTCGTTGAGTTCATCAAGATTATTATTAAGTCAATTATATTAGATATATTATGAAATGGTATGCAAGTCTGTCAACTGTTGATGTAAATGAAAGTTTGTCTTTTGAAAACGAATGCAATGTTTGTAAAATGTATCATATAGAGGTCAAGTACCTCGCGATGTAATCAACTGTTGAGAATCGTTTATAATCGATATGGACTTCGTTCGGATGGATTAGGACGGGTCCTTTCAAACACGGCCACCCAGAGTGTAAAGAGGCGGTTCCCCCACAAGATGCACTCAGATCAGTTTTGGCTTGATCAATTATATTTATATGCAATGATCTGTGTTCGAAAACAATATGTGCCCCTTTTATCCATCCATCCCATTTTCTGTGGTAACATCATATAAAATGTGATAATGTTTATGACACATGTACTGAAAATTATCAATTATTGTGAAATGTTAAGTTCACATGAAATGTCAAAACTCATAAGTGAATAAGTGAATCTGCATATATAAATTTCTTAAGCAGTGGCAAAAACGTCACATTCATATTCATCGGGCATCAACCATATCAAACACCCTGCTTCGGATATCTCCCCATGACAAGATCTGTTTTTTTAGCTCTATGTTTTGATTTTCGTTTTCAAAGTCGAAATGAAGATCCATATCGGCCAGAAGGTAATTAGGTACTGAAGTTTTTTTTCAGCGAGAAGGTACCGGAAATCCGGAATCGTTGTACCACCAACTCCGGCAAAACACCGACGACATTCCGGCTCTACTAAATCTTGAACCACGTTTAAAGCCTCCGTCGATCTTAACGATGAGCCTGAATGGTACTCTTGATCCTCTGGAGGTGGCAAGCATATAGAGTTTTGGCTGGATTTACAATCTGTATAATTCCTTAAAGTGATAGAGGGTACAGAAGCATATGATTTAAATAGTTTTCTTAGGGTTTTATTTTACATGTGTTATCTTAAAATTTAAAGAAAGCATGAAGCGGGTAAACTGATTTGGTGGGGGATTTGGTTGGAAGATGAAGGTTAAAGAGTATAAAAAAGAGGTTGAACTTTGGAGAATAAGATATGCAATATGACACTTTTACCCTCTTGTGCGTGGCACATGATAGTAATTAACGGAAAAAGATAACGAACGTTAGAAACAGCGCCCATCTGTGATCAGATTGCAAAACATGAGGAGCACTAATGACGGAAAAACGTTCAGGGACCACGAGTGATTTTTGATACAAAACACATGGACCATCTATGAAATTTTGTCGCTTAACTATAACTTTATTGGCTGTACGACATGTGTTCATACGCTAGTTTTAAAACTTTCTCAATTTTTTCGATTTGTTGAATTTTTAAAAATTTAAAGATAAAATCAAGATCAAGATTAAAATTATTTTAAAACAGTAGAAGCTTAGCTAAAAATTGTTTGGACTCAGTTTTGTTTGTTAAATCCAAAAAAAAATAAAAATAAAAATCATATTTTAACAAAATAATTTTTTATATAAAAGAAACCCTCGAATGAAGCTCGATCGCAAGATGTACATAACCTCCGAGGGCCATAAAATTAAGGGACATTTTGCAGCTCATGAGGATCGAACTCCCGACCTCTCTTATGGGAGGTCATGGTCACCAATACACCACCTTGAGGTTTTCAAAATAATCTTAACAAATCGATTTTTAATTCGGCTTTTAATTAAAATCATATTTTCGTCTTATAGATATATTAATATATCATTGATTTTTTTTTTCAATGTTAGTTGAATTCGGTTTTTGGTTGATCGAATTCAAAAAGTAAAATTGAAATCAAACTCAAATCTTATAATCGAAAAAATTCCGTTGGATTTTTCGACTATCATTCAGTTTGTTTTTTTGAGTTAATTGGTTTAATAACTAAATACTAAATCGTAGGAAGGAAGTGAACACTTGAGTGATCCCTTGGGTTCTCAGGTGTTTGCCTTTACCCGATTTGTTTTCTGCTTCGGTTTAGTTTTGATATTTTTAGTTAGTGGTTGTTATTCATTTGGTTCCGGACTGTTTGGTTGAGTTATGTTGGTCTAGTGATTTTGCTTTGGTTTGTCGATCGAAGTTGTATGTTCATTTTGTATTTGTTTTATTTCATCGCTACTTCTATTATTAAAGCTAGGTTTTTAAGGAAATAAATTAAAAAAGAAAATGATACATATAAATCTTTGGAATTTTAGCATGTTATATGTCACGAAAGATATAATATATGTAAGGTCAAATGGCATAATCAAACGTTTAATAAATTAAAATACATTTGACAATTTAAGCACGAACCTAATAATCATATGATGGCTTATGACCCACTTTTTGAGGGTGCATCACATGATTTGAATCAAACATGGATTTCATTCTATGATACACAATCGCCTATTTTTAGTGCCAATTACATGATAATGATCATATTAATGCATGGTAATTAAGAACTAACAATTCATTTTTATTTTAGTGTTTAGTAAACTATAACCATAGAATCAAAGTCATATCATATATCAAAATTAATAAAAAAGAAATAAATATATATTAGCATGTCCTAAAAAGTTTCATGTCATCTAAACATCACTTTATTGAAAGTAACCAATTAATAATACCCAACTTGGTTCATATTTTTAACTAAAGTTCCCACACTCACATCATCGTTTTGACATTCCATTGAATTACTAGTAGTTTAGTTGATTCGAGTTTTTATTGTATGTTACTCTTTATAAAAGCTTTTCTCCACCAATAAATAAAAGAAAGGACAAAAACTATCAGATTCTATTTACTTTTCCTTTAATTAAAAAGTAAAAGTAAAAGTAAAAATAAGACGTTTAACTTTAAAAATAACTTTTATTGAATTTTTGTATACAAAGTAATTTATAGGGTAAAAATGTGTCCGTCTTGTACCGTAACCGTACCAATGACGAACCAATTATGAAACCACGTCTGATATATATATATATATATATATATATATATATATATATATATATATATATATATATATATATATATATATATATATATATATATATATATATATATATATTTTAAAAGGCAAACTCACACACCCATCTAAATCTAACTCGAATATATACACCACGAATTGTCCTAAGCAGGACTCGAACCCTCAACCTCAAGGTTGTAAGGGTGACCTCGATACCGCCAAGCCATTGGCTCTTTGGTTCGTCTGATATATATAACATTAAACTTAAATTAATATAACACATCGAACTATATGTATGACTCTATTAATCAGTCAACAACAAGCGTCGATTTATTGACGACTTTACTGTCATTTAGAGCCTAAATTGCACTTAAGTAGGATTAAGCCCACAGAAATTTGATTCTACCATTTTAATGGCGTCTCACATTTTTTTAACCTACTTATTAGTCGGATGTTCATTCAGAAACAATCTCTCTATCCATAAAACATTGAGAATGGTGACTTTCTCTACTCTTGGGGTGTTTCAATGTGGATAGAGAAATGACTTCTCTTTATTCTAAGATAGAGAATGATTGTCTACATCTTACCTCCCTCATACACCACTTTGTGAGATTGAGTTTTGTTGTTATTGTTGTGACATTGAACTCAAAGACGTCTTTGGGCAAAGACAAGGTGAGCAATCGCCTAGAGCCTAAAAATTTTGAAGGGCCCAAAATTTTGAATATGTATATACTTTTTTTCAATATTTTCAATTAAATTCAATAAAGTTGTGAATCAAAGTTATAATACTGTAAATTTAAATAGTTAAATACATTGTAAGAAATAAACAGAAAAATTTAAGTATTAAAAATTTATACGAGTTAAAAAAATTAACGAGTATGAGGGCGCATTTTTATTTTCATCAACGGCCATCGAATTGTTGAGACAACCTGATTGAATTATATGATCACTATCTTATAAAATATATGTTTCAAATCATTATTAAAATTGTATAATAGAATTTACTAGTGAAATGACCCGTGAAAACTACGGGTTTGTATAAATGAAACAGTTTAATGATATGTTTTAAGTATTAAGTGAATGTAAATGTTAAAGTCATTTAGTTTAGTGACCTATGAAACCACGGATTCCAACCAATAAACTTGTCGTTGTTTACAAACATATAGAGACATGTATTTTCGTATACATATGTAACGTAATTAATCCCGTAAAGAGAATTCATATTTGAATATTAATAATATAATAATAATGATTATAATTATAATTATAATTATAATTATAATTATAATTATAATTATAGAGATAAATAATAATAATAAAGTTTGATTAAAAATTGAGTATTTATATATTTAATAATAATTATTAGTAATAACAAATGTCATTTGAATTTTTTTTAGAAATTAAAATATAATTATATGAAGGTTATACAATATACTTTAAAGATTGTAAATGTGTTCATTGGGTGTTTTGTAGAATATTTTATAATTTGTTTCAATGTTTTACATATGGTCATGAGGAGTTTATCATAAGGTTGTAAATAATACTTCAAATATTATACATATAGTGATGAGAGTGTTTTATAATAAGGTTGTACATAATGCTTCATATATTATACAATTAACATGTTAATATTTTTATTAAATACAATTTATTATTTTAATGACATAATCACGAGAGGCTTAGAATTTTTCTTTTAATTTTTGAATTCTTTAAGTTTGGATAATTCTTATTTATGAAATCATCATTATAAAGATTTATGTAACGACCCAACCTCGTTTTACCAAAAACATGACTTAATTTTTTTTTTAACAGACAATCTGGACGGCGTCCAGTTATCTGGACGGCGTCTAGCATTGAAGACCAGGACGACGTCCAAGCCTTTTGGACGGCGTCCAAATGAACTAAAAGTTTCTGCTCAGTTTTTCATATTCACGCGGGCGGAAAACCCACTCCCCAACACTTTTAAACGAAACGGTTTTCACAACACATTAGTATAATTATAATTAAGAGATTTTCACAATAAAATCGAGTTTTACAACACCATACCCACATCGACTCAAATTACGACAAAGTGACCATTTCGACCCATTTATATATATATATATATATATATATATATATATATATATATATATATATATATATATATATATATATATATATATATATATATATATATATATATACGGATTAGGACTATACAACTCAACCCGATACCATGAGCATAATCCCGGGGACTACCAAATCCCCCATCCGCGTCCAATTATCCAAAAGCTACCCCATCAAGCCCAAGAGCTCATGCACGTCTAGTCTAACAACTAGCTAGCATCAATAACACAATACCTGTAAAAAGGTAAACAACGAGAGGGGTAAGCCTAGGCTTAGTGAATGCAATAATTATACATATACATATATAATATACCTACTTGCAAACACTTACACAAATACCTCATACACGCTAGCAAATTATAAGCATGTCATCGCAAAGTATAACGCTAAATTCTTCAAGACCACAAGCTAGCACAACAATAGCATATATAACTCGAATAATATAATATTCTACACTACAACACGTGACCATGGTTAACCAATAGTACAAGAGAATGGTACTCGAATTTCCCATCGGTGTTCATAACAACCGTTGGTGTACAACGACATATATCACTAACCCCTGGGTGGTATGGACAACACATATCCGTTCATAGCAATCGTTAGTGTACAACGACATATATCACTAACTCTTGGGCGGTTTGGACAACGCATATCCATTCATGGTAACCGTTAGTGTACAACGACATATATCACTAACTCTTGGGCGATTTGGACAACACATATCTAGCCCCTCCCCCGCCCCACAAATAGATACATTATATACATACACGTATAATTATTTCACTCACCTCGAAATGCCCGCACAAGTCATATATGTAAATCGTCTCCGAACGCAACCGAGCAAGCTTTTACCTATAATACGCATATGGGTATACACATAATCAACATACATTCTCCACAAGAGAATTCGACGCCAACACCCTTAACCAAGGGTTTCTATCTAACCCAACAGCCCGCCCATTTAGACACTTAAAATGGACTTCACCAATTACCACTACGGGTGGTAATTCCGACCCATTCGAACAAGTACAAACTAACACTTAATGCACTTGATCTTATAAAACCAACCCATAAGTGCAACTTGACCTAAATTGCACATAACCATTAAACAAGTCAAATTCGCCCCATTAGCACCATTACTAGGGATTATGTCATAAAATCACCAATTTAACACTTAACACAAAAGTTTGACTTCTCATTGACCAAATTAGGTCTAACTCACTTCGACTTGTCAAATTACACCCAAAACACCTACAATCATTAACAACTAGTGATTGTGTCTCAAAATTATCATTTGACACCAAAAATCAAGAACACTTAACCCATTTCAACACAAAACTCATTTTGACCCAAATTAGGGTTTACACCCAAAATCATGTCAACACAACACCAAAATCACTATTACATAAGTGTTCTAAGGTTTAACTAACCCATACAAGACCCAAACTTACAATTTGATCAATCAAAACCCTAAGTCACCAATTTAGGCTTACTTACATAAATCTTACCCAAAAATCCCCAAATTTCACAATAAGTGGGTTTATAACTCTAACTAGCACAAACCCTAACTCAAACAAGAATCAAACACTACAATTCGGATTAGGGTTTACCTTAAGTACCAAAACGAGCTCTAGTAGCTAGAAACACCAACAAGCACCAAGAACTACTCCAAATTGGGCAAAAATCACCATCTTCATCACCATTTGAAGCTTCCTCTCTCTAGAAACTCCTCTCTCTCTCTCTCTCTCTCTCTCTCTCTCTCTCTAGGGTTTGGTTGGTGGAAAAGAGGATAAGAATGAGTTCTAGATCAGTTTTGGGGTATAAAACACGTTCACAAGTGAAAAGACCAAAGTACCCCTATCAAATTACAACAGCTGGCCCGTCAGGCCATTTGACGGCATCCAAAATTGCTGGATGGCGTCCCAATGAACTGTGACTGAAACTGAAACTTGTTTTGGTCGTAACTTTCAAACCGTAAATCTGTTTTCGATGAATCAAATATCGTTGGAAACGTAATGAGATTTACTATCCAATGGTAAGGTTTTAGAACATCAACTCAAACTTTATTTGGGATCCAAATATATGCTTGCATGCCTCGTAATTCGAATGACGTCCAAAATAATGCGTAACAGAAAAACGGGGTGTTACAATTTATTAGATAGTATACAATTGTGAACATCGGATCATGTTAAATTGTTACCATATAAGCAGAGAATGTGTGTCTCCTCTAAGACCACTCCCTATGGGAGCATTACCCGTAACCATCCATAGCCACCCGTTCATTACTTGTATAATGTCATAGGCACGGCTTCATTGTAGGTTTTAGTTATAAGCAATCTCCATGGATTTAACGAATGGATCTTGGCCAAAATAGGACCCAATCACAACCTTTTTGTAAAAAAGCACCCCTTTCACAAAATGTACAAACTTTAATGCAAAAGTTACAACCTTTTTTAGCTATATATTATACAAGCATTTAACCATATTGTACAAGTATTTATCTATATTTAATTCATATTATACAAGTATTCATCTATATTTAATTCATATTGCACCAGCATTCATATATATTGTAAAATAGTTTTAAAAAAAACTATATATTGTATATCCTTTAATGCATGTTGTACAACACTTTTTGTTTATTAATAAGTGTTTTTAAAAAATTAATTATTTTTATGTTAGTTAAAATTAATATAAAAGGAAATTAATTAATGATGTGGCAGTTAAGAGGAATATATTTTAGCTACGATATGCGGTGTTTAGTTATAGGATTTTATGAGTTAGTTATAGAATTTAGGTGCTGATGTGGCGTTGATGTGACATATTTGATCATTTCCAAACGTGTCATCGTGTATATAAAAATGGGTTGAGAGGCAAAGATATTATTTCCAATTTCATATAATTAATAAGCGACATTAATTAGGGATGTATATGCAGGACCTAATGGATGATGAACTGAGCGTTATCATCCTGAGTATCATTACGATTTTATCAAATGTGTTGCAACTACCTTCCTCTATTATAGGAAGTGATATGTTAAAAAAATATCTCATCAATCTTTATGATATAAATACCATAAATAATTCTTAGTAAAAAATATCCTATTAATATCTATAATATCGTACAGAAATTGTGGAAATTCATGTCTAAAATAAACTGTTAAAGTACTAGGAGTCGATGGAAATTTTCGTCGTTAAACAAATTTAACGGTGGAGACGGTGGGATTTTCGACACCCGCCTGCCGTTAAAGGCCACCATTTTTGGCCACCGTCGGCTGGGTAATGATGTAAAATGCTTGTTTTCTTTTTTTTTTCTTTTTCTTTCTATTTTCCTTTATTTATTGATGTTGCTTTGTTGACTTTTTCATTTGTTTTTGCAGGTAAACACGATAAAGAAGATGATACAGACTTTTTCCTTTCATTTTATTTAATTAGGTTTAAATTGAGCCAGATTTTGAGCCATTATATAGTAAAAAAAGGCTGAATTATTTTAAAAAATTGGGCCAATTTTTTTTTAAATCACAATGATGCTTATTTTTATTTATATTATATTTTTTGTTAGTTAAATAAATTAAACAATAAATAAAAGTATAAAAAATAAATTAAATAATAATAATTAAATAATGATTTAACATGTGACGACCCGGAAATTTCTGATCAAATTTAAACTTAATCTTTATATGTTTCCGACACGATAAGCAAAGTCTGTAATATTGAGTCTTAAAAATTTTTGAATTTTTTTACATGAATTCATTGACCTTTAACTGTTTCCGGCGATTCACGAACCTACAAACGCAATATGGAAATTTATATGTAATTAACTATACATATACATAATTAGATATCGTAAAATAAATATAGTAGAGAACTGACATATGATTTAGTTATTAAGCAAGATAAATTAAAATAACTAAACCTGTTATAAATGGATTTCGAACATATTGTCAATGATTAACAAAGTATAAATTGTATAATGTTATACTTTGAATTTAAATTGTTTTGATATATATAATTGATACATCTATCTATGTAATGAATCTGGTTATATAAAACATAATTATATATAGTAATTTGAATATACTTATAATATATAAATATAATTATTACTATATGTATATTGATAACATATATAAATATTAATTAAATGTTATTATATAAGTATTAAATAATACATAATATGTAATGCATATATATTAAATTTAATTAAAAGTAAAATATAAATATTATACTAATATTACTTTCTTATTATCAGTAAATTTTAACATTTATGTCTGTATTGTTATTATACATAATATAATATATAAATATATATTGATATAAAAATCTAAAATATGTAAATTGTTATATTTTATTATTACTAGCATTATTATTAGATATTATTATTAAGAATTAATATTAGTATAAATTATTAGAAAATAATACAATTATTCTTATCATGATTAATGTTACAAAAAATTGTCATTATTAATTATTATTAATATTACTATTATTATTATTAATATTATTAGTATTATTGTTATATATTATCAAATATTAATTACTAATATTAATTTAAAATTAAATATGTGATATAACTCAGATATATACATACGTAATATCTATATCCTTCTATATTTTCTGTTCCCTTCCTGTATGCTCGTGAACCTTTGGTCGACTCAATCATCACAATAAAACAAACAAGCAGTTGAATTATATTATTTGGAACATTCACATGGTGATTTGTTATCTCTGTAAGTCGAAAAACAAAAAAACCCAGATGGAATTGGAGAGCACAGCATTTTTTTTTTTTTTGTTATCTGTACGCTTCTATTTTTTTTCTCTTAATTCAATTTCGAACCAAATAGCAAAATCCTTAAATGCTGTTTCGTTAGGAATCTCTTACTCAATCTATATGCAAAATCTCAACTTCCAATCCTTCAAAACGAGTTCTAATTTTCGAAGTCAAACTAAATTTTCAAAAGTCAACAATTATGTTCATCGTAAAAATTCGAACGTGTCGTGACATTTATGTTGAAATTTATCAGTCATATAGTTTCTATAAAAGATTCATAGCATATTTTGTGTTATAAGTTTTATGTAAATCAACCTACAAATCAAAATCATCAAAAAAAATTTCTTTAAAACCACGACGAGCAGTAGTTGTGGTCTTCTCCTTTTTTTTTTCTTTTCAAAGTAATTAATCATAAATAATTGATTATATATTGGATATTAAGTTTTAAATCGAGTATGTAAATCACAATTATGTTTTTGGTTGAGTTGGGTTCGCTGTGAATTAATGAAGAAGAAGGAGGAGTGGAAACAGATAGATATAGGATGTATATTTTTTTTTACGGAGTATTACATCAGAAACTGAAACAACAGAGCGATGGTTAGGATTGTTGGTGTGTTAACGAGAGGTCATGGGTTCGATCCCGGTTCTGTGCAAATCTTTTTATAAAAGCCTTGAAAGGTAGTTCCTTATATAAAATTTTATTTATTATTAGTATTGTTATTACTATAAATGTTAAAATTATTATTATTGTCATTTATCAATTATTATTATTACAAGTATAACAATTATAAGTGGTATTAATATTGTTATAACTAAAATCATTATCATTAACAAGTATGATTATCATTATTATGATTATGATTATTATTATTATTATTATTATTATTATTATTATTATTATTATCATTAATTTTAGTATTTGTTATTATTTTTATGATTATTACCATTATTGATATTAGTACTAAATATTATAAATATTATTATTATTATTATTATTATTGTAAATGTTAATGATAACCTTATGATAAATATGAAAATAAATTTAAAATATGAATATGATTGTAAATAAAATATAAGTATAAAGAATTGGTATGAATATATATGTACATATGATAGGATAGCTTGAAGATTAGGATTTGTGATGATTAAAAATATATAGTTATATGTAACATATACATATATATATATATACATCTATACATATATATATATATATATATATATATATATATATATATATATATATATATATATATATATATATATATATATATATATATATATAGATGTATAGAAAACTCATAAGGTTAAACTTTAAATATAAGTATTAATATGAACCTACCTTTAATATATAACGACTATTATGACCTTAGAGTGTAAATGTTAGTTACTTATAAATTAGGTATATATTAAGGTACAAAATATATTACGGTTATAAATGAGAATTTTGTATAAATATATATATCGATTAATGAAACATCAGCAAAATAGTAAATATATTTATAAGACGTGAGTTATATATATATATATATATATATATATATATATATATATATATATATATATATATATATATATATATATATATATATATATATATATATATATATATATATATATATATATAGATTAATGAAACATCAGCAAAATAGTAAATATATTTATAAGACGTTAGTTATAAATATAACTAATGTTTATATATATAAAAATATATATGAATAAACATACTAATATATAAAAATACAAAATTTTTGGATAAAACCTATGCTAATACAATCATCAAATAATTATAATATAATATTTTGTATAGACATACTAGAACTATATAATGTATTAATAAGTATCTAACAAATTGATATTATTAATTTTTTTAATTTAATTAAAACATATAATGAATATATTTAATTAATATAACATATAATTGTTTACTAGAATAACAAGTATATTATTACTAATAAAATATATAAACTTATTCGAATACGATTATATGTTTTAATATATATATATATATATATATATATATATATATATATATATATATATATATATATATATATATATATATATATATATATATATATATATATATATATATATATATATATATATATATATATATATATATATATATATATATATATATAACTGATATAGGTTCGTGAATCCGAGGCCAACCCTGCATTGTTCAGTTGTTGAATATAGTCATATGTATTTTTACTACAAAATACATTAGGTGAGTTTCATTTGCCTTTTTACCCTTTATATTTTTGGGCTGAGAATACATGCGCAATTTTTATAAATGTTTTACGAAATAGACACAAGTAATTGAAACTACATTATATGGGTGAATGATCGAAGCCGAATATGCCCCTTTTGCTTGGTAACCTAAGAATTAGTAAACCGATCTACTAATTGACGTGAATCCTAAAGATAGATCTATTGGGCCTAACTAACCCCATCCAAAGTACCGGATGCTTTAGTACTTCGAATTCATTTTTTATCATGTCCGAAAGATTTCCCGGAATGATAGGGGATATTCTTATATGCATCTAGTTAATGTCGGTTACCAGGTCTTCACCATATGAATGATTTTTGTCTCTATGCATGGGACGTATATTTATGAGAACTGGAAATGAAATTCTTGCAGTCTATTAAAATGATGGAAATGATTATTTATGTTAAACTAATGAACTCACCAACCTTTTAGTTGACACTTTAAAGCATGTTTATTCTCAGGTATGAAAGAAATCTTTCGCTGTGCATTTGCTAATTTTAGAGATATTACTTGGAGTTGTTCATGACATATTTCAAAAGACGTTGCATTTGAGTCGTTGAGTTCATCAGGATTATTATTAAGTCAATTATAGTTGGATATATTATGAAAGGGTATGCATGCCGTCAACTTTCGATGTAAATGAAAGCCTGTCTTTTAAAATGAATGCAATGTTTGTAAAATGTATTATATAGAGGTCAAGTACCTCGCGATGTAATCATATGTTATTGTATTCGTCCTTATGGATTAGGACGGGTCATCTCATGTGGTATCAGAGCTGGTATAACGCCGTCCATGTGTGGCGGGGTAGTCGTAAAGGAGGTTCTCACAGTGTTACCTGATACCAACTGTAGAGACCCATCCTAATCCATCTGGACGAATACATTACATTTGGTTACATCGAGAGGTGCTTGACCTCTATATGATACATTTTACAAACATTGCATTCATTTTTAAAAGACAAACTTTCATTACATTGACAGTTGACGGCATGCATACCATTTCTGAATATATTCAATCTATAATTGACTTAATAATAATCTTGTTGATCTCAATGACTCGAATGCAACGTCTTTTGAAATATGTCATGAATGACTCCAAGTAATATCTCTAAAATGAGCAAATGCACAGCGGAAGATTTCTTTCATACCTGAGAATAAACATGCTTTAAAGTGTCAACCAAAAGGTTGGTGAGTTCATTAGTTTATCATAAACGATAATTTTCATCATTTTAATAGACCACAAGAATTTCATTTCCAGTTCTCATAAATATACGTCCATGCATAGATACAAAAATATCATTCATATGGTGAACACCTGGTAACCGACATTAACAAGATGCATATAAGAATATCCCCTATCATTCCGAGAAATCCTTCAGACATGATAAAAACAACATCGAAGTACTAAAGCATCCGGTACTTTGGATGGGGTTCGTTAGGCCCAATAGATCTATCTTTAGGAT